>NW_027424264.1:332617-425586 GCF_003597395.2 Chelonoidis abingdonii | reverse complement strand
TCTGATCAAGGTCTTAATAAGAAAAGCTTAAATGTAAAAACAGTAAATAGCTGTTAATAACAGTTTTCTGTCATGTCTGTAATCAGGATGGAAGAATGCTTTATAAGGATAGCTCAATTTCATAATAGATCAGAGGGACCCCCCGCATCTTAGATTCAGAAGGTCTATGTAGGTTAACAGAGGTAAAATTCGTTCCTAGCAAAAAAGAACCTACAAAGTTAAGAAAAAATACAGGGTAGACTAGATCTGGTTTCCTTCGCCTGTCTAATTGATCTTTTACAGTTTTGTAGGGAACATTGAAGGAGGAGCTTGTTATTCTAGAAAGATTGGGATGAGCTTTTGGGGTGTGGATTATGTATGGTTCCATCCCTTCAGTCCCTTAAGCGAACAACAAACAATTAAACACTACAGACAACAAAGGTACTCCTCCACCAAGATTGAAAACATGTATCCTTGTCCCCCTACTGGTCCCTGTGTCAGGTGTTCAGCAAGTGTTACTGAGCTTCTTAGACTCCTTTACACGGTAAAACAGAATTAATACCCTTAACATCTGTTTTATGACACTACTCCGGTCTAAATCTCAGACAGTGGGAACCACACCTGTCCAGCGATGGGCGTCCTAAGAACTTTAGAATACCAGATTAATGAGGGAACACATGCACCTTTACAGTTATATCTGGCACTTATAGGTTTGTAACCTAAAAAGATTTTCACATGTGTTTTTTTTTAATGGACAATTTTTTTATACATGCTGATTTCTGGGAACTTTTCATCGGGAGAGTTCATCTAGCTACTTTGTTAGAAAGTCTTCGATAGTTCGTGTGTTGGTTTATCAAAATCAAAAGTCTTGGAGAGCTAAATTTCATCGAAGCAGTTTTTGTGTTTCTTCTCTTTGGCAGTTATTGACAGTTCCCTTTAGCAGCAGCATGTCGGTTAATGTACTGCGAACCTGCCGTCCCCAAACTTATGGCGGTACGTTTTTGTCCAGGGCATACACAACTGGCGTAGCATTCTTTTTCACTGATTGAACCAGTGGCTTTCCCTCTCAGACAGGTTTCTTGCTGAGAAACACGAAACAGATGTGAAGTTTTGATCAGGTTCCTTCTTCTGCATTAAAACTGCTCCTACACCAGCTCGATGCATCTGTGTTACTAGGAAGTGGTTTTGTGCAAAAGTCTGGAGCCCTTAGCACAGGTCAGACATGAGATGTCGCCCTAAACTGGTAAAAAGGTCCTTCTCACTTATTGATCCACTACTGCCATTGGCCTTTGATGCGTTTTTTTTGTTCTATGGTCTGTTTTAGTGGGGCATGCGATTTGGCTGTAGTGGGGTACAAATTGCCGTTATACCTGGCACATCCATTTCTCCTCAAAGTCTCATCGTCCATGGCATTTGGAAGTTGTCGGGAAAAGTTACAGCATTTAGCTGCGGTAGTCCAGCAAAAGCCGAATTTCCCCATCTGGTTTGGGTTACCAGAACCACTGAGAAGCCCATGCACTGGGTAATTGAAGTCTATATCATCCCAGTCTTAGAACATGTTCTGGATCTCCCATTCTATGGCAGCTTGGGCATCGAAGGAAGACACCTGGTAGGTGGTATTCTTAGATTTGGACTGAGCAGTACCTGTTTAATAGAGTGTATGCCCGTTCAGTCCGTCCTGGGTGGCTGAGAAAACAAGGGGGCGAAGCTAGTGCACAGCTTTCTTGATCTTTTGCTGCTGCAGACGTTCCAAGTTGTGGAGAGGCTCACCTCTCCACGCCACGTCACTTTTTCCTTCCGTAAGTAACACCTTCAGGCCGCTCAGCGTCATCTTTCCCCGGGCTGTAAAACTGCAAACCTTTAAGTGGTTCTCCTCCTTTTGGGAAAAAAAAAAAAAAAAAGGGGGTTGAGAGAATAAACATGGTACAGCTTTATGGGTTTTGAGGTGGAGAATGCTATGAATAAGTTACAGCTCCAGGTGCTCTGGACCATTTGAATGGCCCTTCCCTATGTATCTGCTTTCCATCTTATGGGGGCCTGTTGCACCTTCAAGGAATCATTTCAACCTGGTCTCCTACTTTGAAGGATTGCTGTCTGTGTATAGGGTTTATCATAGCCAGCTATTTTGGCTGCTTTTGCGGGCCTGAGCATCTCTTTAGGTTTCTTTAGCAAGGGCTAATAGAGTGTCAGAGGTGCTTATGGGCTAGAGTTGCTTACAAGTCTAGAATTTAGTTCCTGGAGAAGGCCTAAAACTCCCATTGGCTCACCCAACTGTAAAAGGCCCCTTAACCTCGTGGCCAATACACAAGTTGATGGTGAAAAACGCTAAACTGGGATGTGGTACAAGCTGCCTGTAAGCAAAAGCAACTGCTGCAACTTATAGGTTCACAATACCATTGGAGTAGTCATTTTATGAATTTTACGTAATCAATGGTCCCCAAAGTTCCATTAACCTGTCACCAGGGCCTTATTGGCGTTTGACTTGGTGGTAAGGGGTTGGCGAATTCAAGTGATAGGTCACTCCATGGAAGCTTTCCCACTGATTTCATGGTCCTGCCAAGGAATTAGTTCCCGACATCGGTGTAATGGATGTCGGATGGTGCCGAACCATTACTCGGCAAAAATGCTCTGTTTGATGATGGTGCTGGCACTCAGTTTTAGCCCTGGTGTGGTGCTTATAGTGATCTTGCTGTCTAGCCATTCAGGCTTGAAGCTATAAGATCGCAGTGAAAGTCAGTTTATGACTTTTAGTTTTGTGGCTTTCTCTCTGGGGGTCTTTATTGGGTAAAGGACCCCAGAATATCCACAGCTAGCTTCAGCTGAAGATGGGACCTATGTCTGCTGATATTTTATGGGTAGTGGTCTTGTGAGAGTGGCTTGTACCTTGGTTCTGCTGGGGGGCTTTCTGGCCACTTCTTTGGCATACCTGCACAAAAGCCAGACATGGAGAAGCATACTGGCCATGCTGCGGCAGTTCCCCTCCCAGTGAAGATCTTCCCCTCTTGTCTTTTTGGTACCTGTTTCAACTCCAGAATGGGCATCAGATGATCAGACAGGCGAACTTAAAGCTTCCCCCGTACTTAGTTGACCTTACTCTTAGACTGTGTGGGGGAGATTGTCTTGGTCTCCTGTGTCCAGCGCGAGAAGAGTCTCCTGTAAAAAAGTCCTTTGTGGGTTTCTACACAAGCTGGGGATCTGGTTGTAAGAGCTGAGAGGTTTGCGGGGGGCTTCCGTGCCGCTGCCAATTGCGTTAACTGATAGGACTATCATTCGCTTGTCTGCGCTTGCTCAGTCTGGAACGTTCCCT
This sequence comes from Chelonoidis abingdonii, assembly GCF_003597395.2. Classification (NCBI taxonomy): domain Eukaryota; kingdom Metazoa; phylum Chordata; order Testudines; family Testudinidae; genus Chelonoidis; species Chelonoidis abingdonii. The sequence goes on along the minus strand of NW_027424264.1, from coordinate 422,300 downwards.
TGAAAGGCTGGAGACACTCGTTCTCCATAAATTGTGGACTTGGGCTGGTCCCTGTGGAAGCGATGTAGGGTGGATTGGGTGTGATTTGGGGTTTGTGTTTGCGTTTTGATGGCTGTAGCCTGCTTTCGCTGTAGTTGGCTTTATCTTTATCGATTAGTTTGCGTACGTCTGCTCTGGCTGAGCCCTTCTTGTTGTAGGTTGGGTTCTTGCTGTTTGGGGTTTTGTGTTTGTTTGGTTTGTGGTGGGGTTTGTTTTTGTTGGTTTGTTGGGGTATTTGTTTTGTTTTGGTGTCTTGTTTCTGCCAGTTCAGCCCGTGGTGCTTTTCTGGCGTCGTTGGGGTGCTTTGGTGCGTTGGGGTTGGGGAGGAGGATGTTTGTGTGGTTTTTTGTTGGTGCTAAAGCGCTTTTGGCATTCTTGGTGCTGTGCAGTGGCGGCTTCCTTGTTTTGGTTTTGTTTCGTTTTTTGTCGCCATGGGTGTTCCGGTGTTTCTTTGGGTGTGAGGCTGGGTTTGGGGTTGATGCACTAGTGTTTTTGTGTCGCTTTTTGATGTTTCATTATGCAGTGAGGATCCGGGTGTTTCAGCTTTTACGCTGTCTGGGGTCTGTTTGGTGGTAACAAGCAGCTGGGCGGGCCTCTGGGGTGGGACGGCTTCGGGAACCAGGGGTATCGCGTCTGGATGCTTGCCTGGCTTGGCATGCGTATAAACCCATTTGGCCCGCATCCTCTTTTGCTCTCACGGCTGTTCAAGCGTGGTTGGGGACGCAAGTACTGTTTGCCCATGTAGGCATGGGGATGGGATAGTGTATTGTCCTATAGTAGGCTTGCGGAGAGAGTCTACATCCTGACCACCCTGTACTGGACATGGCGAGGGGTTTTCTTAGCGGAGGAGAGGTGGCAAGCTACAGATTTGCTTGACATTTGAATTGGTAGGGTGTATGTCCACTTCGTGGTCCTCTGGGTTGATGAATTTGCGGGCTCCTAGAGGATGTGGACTAGCTGCACTGTGCCCACTGTCTCTCCCCACCTTGATATATCTTTTTCTCGCCACTCTCAAGGTTTCCTTCGCTCCGAGGGTTTTGAGAGGCATTCTGGGCCTGGGGATTCTTTGGTTGTATGGTAGTGGTAATGAACTGCACTTGGTTGGGGTTCGTGGGCAGTTGGCCTTATATGTCCCAGTTCATTACAATTAAAACATTCGCCAGGCTGACTGTCAACTGGGCGAGGTGGGGTTGGCTTTGCTAGACTGTGTTGAGGATGGCGCACAATCGGATTCCTGAGCGGGCTTTTCTTCCTGGGATTGTAGTGTGGAGGCTGTGGGGGTTTTGCCGGTGTCTCTTCGATTTGGGTTGGGTTATTCTTTTTGGTTTGACCCCACTGTGGTTTGTTGGATGAGTTTTTCGGTTATCGGCTCCGGTGTCTTAGGTAGTTTTTTTTTTTTGGGTCTTTGTTTTCTGGCTCTGACTCCACCCCTTCATGGCTCCAATCTCCCCCAGCCTCGTGTGGGCGTCTGACGGGTATGCTGGTGCTTGCCCATCTAGGATGAGGCTTTTTTCTGCTTCGTATTCCTCAGAGCATGTTCCTCTATAGATTACTGGCTGGGCCATTTGCATTAGGGAGCGATACAGCTGCTTCCATGAAGAGTGTAGTCTCATTGTGCTCCGGTGATATCCATGTTGCATTGCTAATTCTTCCTGGGCAGACAGGCTGCGCGGGCGCGCGGCGGGGGCGTGGCACGTGGAGGCCAGGTGCACTGTGGGTGGCGCTGGTCCCTGCGGGACAGGGGAACGGCGGGCGGCTATCGCAGGCTCGGCTGAGGAACTAGCCCAGCTGCACCATGGGTAGCCGCGCGGGGGAGTCTGGGCTGAGGAGCCAATAGGTGTGCGGCTACGCCGTGCTGCTTCCCATGGTCCTTTACTGGCTCGGAGCCAACGCGGAAGTGGGTATGAGAGGAGGCCGGGGCCCAGCGGTGCTCAGGGCAGGATCGGAGCGGATCCTGAGGCTAGACGAGGCAGTGGTGTCGCCGTTCCAACTGAGCATGCGCAGAGCGTGCCCTCCTGTTTATTCAGTGCAAGGAGCGGAATCGGCAAGAAGTAGAGTCTGACACTACACCTGGGCCTGCCCGTGAGTAGCAGGTGGCTGAGCCAATGGGAGTGTGGAAGCGCGGAAGTCCCGCCCTCGCCAGAGGAGGGGGCACTGTTGTGGGTGACGTCACGGGCGGAGGATGCGGGTGCCCCATTGGCTCGGGCTCCGCCGCCGTGAGCTGGGCTCTTAAAGGGCGACTCGAGGGGAGGCCGGCCCGGCCAGGCGGGCCCATGGCCAGCACCAGCAGCCACCTCGTGAGTACGGGGCGTGCCGGGCCCCCTGCGCAGGGGCTGCGTCGGGCTCGGCCGGTGCTGCGGCCCGCGGGTGCCCTCTGGGAGGAGGGACTAGGCCGCAACGCCTGGGCCCGCGGGGCTGGTCGTCCCCAGGCCGCGAGGTGCGGGCGGCCCTTCCGCGCGAAGTTCTTCCGCAATCTCGGTGCGGTTCGCCCCGCACAACAGCCCCTGTGCGGACAGTGCCAGGGGCTGTGCGGGACCCGACCGGGACTAGCTGTCGGGGGAGCTCTGGGTGTGAGGGGCTCTGCGCAAACCCCGGGACAGGAACCTCCCCAAGTGGGACCAGAGCGGAATTGAGTGCCTTGGGCTCTGTGGGGACTCCGCTGCTCAGGAGTGGTGTGTTTGTGGGGTCTGGGTGCGATTGGATCTGCGGGAATCCCCCAGGTGTGCAGTACATGGTATGAAGCAGTGGCTCTCAACCTTTCCAGACTACTATACCCCTTTCAGGAGTCTGATTTGTCTGGTGTACCCCCAAGTTTCATCTCACTTAAGAACTACTTGCTTACAAAATTAGACAAAAAACTGCAAACATGTCACAGAATAATATTACTGAAAAATGCTGACTCTGATTTTTACCATATAATTATAAAATCAATTGGAATATAAATATTGTACTTGCATTTCAGTGTATAGAGCAGCATATAGAGAGCAGTATAAATAGTCTGTATGAAATTTTATTTTGTACTGACTGCTAGCACTTTTTATGTACCCTGTTGTAAAATTGGGCAAATAACTAGACAAGTTGCTATAGCCCCTGGAAGACCTCTGCGTACCCCTTGTTGATAACTACTGGTATAAAATACTTGTAATTGCCTTAATTACTGCACAGTTTTTGTACACTAAGGTGTTTTTTTGTCTTTCATTGTACAGAGTGAACCTGATTAAGATGGTCACTAGGTTAGGAAACTAAAATTTCCACTTTCATCCAGGGAAGAGGAAAAGCCCACCTTCTGTGAATCATCTGGGTCCTCTAGTGTACAGCATATGCCCCCAAACTGAGCTTGTCTCCATGATTTTAATTCTGACAATGAAAGGAAAACTACCGCTTCTTTGGGCTTCTGTTTTGGTGAGTAAAGATTGAACCATGGTGTTGAAAGTAGACTTCTAGTTTCATTATACTTGAGGTGCTTGAGGTTGTTTTTAATGGAATCTTCCACTGAAAGGATATTAGAACTCGCTTGTCTTAGAAGGACCACCTGTAACTCTGTAACCTGCTTCCCCCCCATCATAGGCAGTGGCAGTGAGGGCGAGGGTCCTCACAGGTGGTTGTACTAAAATAAGCCTTTCAGATACAACTGCTGACTTGCGTTCTGATTGTGAGCACTGATTGATAAAGGGAAGTGGATGACTGAAGTGTGTGTTATAGTTTGTATTCATGGGATATGTAGCAAACAAAGTTTATTATAGTGCAGTTTTTAAGAGTTAATAACTATCAACTTTTGTTGCCCAGGGATGTGGAAAAAAAGCCCTTAGAACCCTCAGGCTAGGGGTGGTGGCCCATCTCCATTCCACAACATATTCTCTGTTCCTGTCTCCCTGCTTCTGTGCTTTACATTCAGCTTTTAGATTTTATACACAGTGACTTATAAACTTAAACAGCCCAGTAGGAGGTGATGGGAGATGAGAGAGGAAGTGGGGATTCAGCTGGGAAAGGTGAAGGGGAAGGGAGAGGAACTCAAGCTTTACTTTTCCCAGTGCTGTCCCCATGTGGTATCTCCTCACCTCCCCATTTCCCTTCCACTCCAAAGTGGTCCCCCAGCACAACTCCTCTCTGGAACACAGATGGTTTGTCAGTGTAGCTCCTTCTTGGGCCCCTCTCAGCTGAAGCCACACTTTCACTTACATCCCGGTTCCCAATCAATGGTAATTATTAGTGAAAGGAATCACCATACAGGAGAGGGTCATTAATTAGTGTGAGGAGCTGCTCTTTTACAGAAATTGTTATGCCCCTCCCAAAAGAGGAGACCCATCCATACCAGATGGGTGCTGGGTGGATCTTATAACTGGAAACTCCCCACATCTCAATTGAGACACTGTCAACAAAAGGACTAAAGAAAAATATTATTATTGGGGGAGGGATCGCTCAGTGGTTTGAGCATTGGCCTGCTAAACCCAGAGTTGAGTTCAATCCTTGAGGGGCCACTTAGGGATCTGGGGCAAGAATTGGTCCTGCTAGTGAAGGCAGGGGGCTGGACTCAATGACCTTTCAAGGTCCCTTCCAGTTCTAGGAGATTGGTATATCTCCTATTATTATTATTCTCTTGTCTTCCCAGGACCCCCTTCATGGCACCATCCTCCTGTGTTTCATCTGTCCCTCAAAGCCCACTCCAGCAGCCATGCTGACCATTCTCACTGGGGATTATGTGCGGAGCAAGGCTGACACCAGTCAGTGCTCATTTTCACTGAAAGTGACATTTCTGCCTCCCCCAAAGATGTCTGTTTGTTTGTTTATTTTGTATTTGTTTCTTAGGGAATCAAACTGGCATTAAGCGAAGACTCATATGAATGAATCTGTAACTTCCACAGGCTAACCTTAGTGTAACTTTCAGGTTATGCCAAATAAGGGAAAATATAGTTTAATTTTAAGTTCAAAAGTGCCCTGCATGTTATCAAAGTTTGTGTGATAGAGATGTGGCATTTGTGGAAAGGGTGATTGTTTACCTATAGGAACCTAAAGAAACATGAGGAAAACAGGATAATTTTTTTAGAGGTCTATTTTAAAGCATTTCCTCTACAAAATAAATACTTTGGGAAACAACCCTTTCCCCACTTCCTTAAAATAAAATTTCCTCTGAAGAGTTATAGTGCTGATGTTGGAGAATGAATTCAATTTTAGTTCTTTAAATACCAATCTCAATGCAACCTTAACTGCGGTTACTGACAGATAAATGGGATCTGTATTAATAATCAGTAATTAGTAGCTGAAAGCCTGTTCTGTTGCACAAGTGTGATTTGTAAAACCATGTTTATATATTAAAAGAAAAAAAAAAAGGGACAGTAACAGGCTGTAAACCCTGTTGATGACTGATCCTGGTAATGTTCAGCTCAAACAGCTCTCAACCATGCTTGTAGCTGTTTCCATCACTTTGCACTGACTCAGACAGTCTACGCTTCAGAGTAGTGCTTCATTTATTGTGTGGGTAGTTGTGTTGATTTGTGTTTTGACAAGGTTATGCTGTGAGATTTGTGCAGCTGGTAGGTATGGCCATTGGGCCGAATAACCCACCATCTGTTCAGTATTCCTCAAACAACACATGAAATTGGTCCATGCAGATTAGCTGTAGAGTAAAGGTGGTGATCAGTGGTCTAGTACTGGTGACATGGGATACATGCATGGCTATATACTACACAGGCATAATTAGTAAAGTCAGAATGTCTGAACTTAAAAATTGGCAATCAGACCATCAATCCCATTGATGATTCAACATGGTTATATTCTGAATGGTGAGCCCTCAACCATGCTTGTAGCTGTTTCTGTCGCTTCATATCGACTCTACAGATGTAACTGGCTTCTGAGTGACATGCAAAATGATAATCCTGGAATTTTTGTATATATGTTAACAAACTGGAAAAGACTGATTTGGGTTAATTTTGTGTTAACATAAGTGCTTTTGCCAGCATAGTTTATTTTATTAGGGTATAAGCTATATCAGCAAAACTACTTTTATGTCTGTATAACCAGGGTGGCCAAACAGCTGCGTGTGGCTCATGAGCTGCACTTTTACGGTTAAAATGTGGCTTGCAGAGCCACCCACCACTAGTCTCCTCCTACCAGATGGGGAGAGAGGGTGGTGGCTAGGGGCTTCTGCCCTGTGAAGGGCTGGTGGGGCTAGGAGCTTCAGCCCTGCAGGAGACACTTGCCGGGGCTTGGGACTTCAGCCCCACTCTTGCTGAAGCCCCAAGCACAGCAGACGCCTACCACAAGGTTAAAGTCCCAAGCCCCATCACCCAGCCACAGGGTAAAAGCCCTGAGCTCTGGAAGGTGTTCCTAGCAGCTCTCAGTTTCTGAAAATTATCCTGTGTGGCTCAGAGGATCTGTAAGTTTGGCTGCGCCTGTTATATAATCTGCTCTACATTAGAAGTGTTTACTGGTATAGCTATAATGGTAATTTTTTTTCTAGTGTAGACTAAGCTCTTGTAATGTACATAGAAAACTTTTCAGAAAAATGTGAGATTTTTTTGTTTTGTTTTTAAGTTCATAGTATCTGTTTAAAATCCCTTACATTTCATTTATCAGTAGACAGCTTTGTCTGTATCACTGACACTTAGGTTGTCAACTTATTGATTGGTAAAAGATTTAGAGAAAACTGATCCCAGACCAGGCTAGGGTTGAAAGATGGAGTAAAATCATGAACACCGTTTTCAACATTCTATGTGTACGAGGTCAAATAAGTAGTTTTAATATGACTAGATACATACCCAGTGTTAGAAATAACTGATCAGAGAGTAGTGATACAGACAGTTTGGTGTGGTGTAGCTTTCAAACTAAATTTGCATCCACAGCATGGTGGGTTTGCTTAAAAAACAACAACCCTATTCTTGAGTGGACATGGGTATTACCTCCTATATCTTACAAGAAATAACACATTTTCACATAGTTTTTGTAACTGTGACTGGATCACTGTGCTTGTTCATCCCTCAACTCTTTCTGTATGAGACCTTGATAAAGTATCCAAAGGAAGTAACAAAAATAGAGTCCATAGGTATTAGGGGGAGAGATTGCAGGAACTAGATAGTTATGTACAGCTTGGAAGATGTTAGCTCTGTCTAAATACTTAAGTAAATGTAGCACCCTCTTTATTAAACCCACTTAAGATAATCAAAAGTTTTAAATTTCTACTTTTTTCACCTTAACTCAAACTTTCTTGGAAGGATTCTCTGAATGACTATAGAACTCATAGGTTTATGACGTCAGAAAACCAGGCAAGTGATACCTGATTTAAATGTGAAATGATTGTGTTAAACAGTCTGTATATTAAAAACAAACACTTAGAAGAAAAGCCCTCTGTTAAGGAGCTTATTCACAGGTGCCCTCCAAAAAGTACTGGAGTAAAACCAGGGAACTTAAGATTTGGTATTTCTGATATTTTGAAAGTTTAAAAACAGTAAACACTTTATGAAGTGGAAACTTTTTGCTATCTTATACCTAAAAAGAAAAAAACAGCACAACCAATTTTGTTTACCTTCACATTCTCCTCCTAGATATCTTTTAGGCAAGTAAGCATACCTAAAAAACAGTTGAGACCCAATAATTGGATATGTGCAAAAGAACTGGATAAAACAGCTAAGGGGAGAATGTAGAGGAATGTTGAAGATTGTGCTAAAGCCCATTCAGTCTTACTGACCAACGGATGCTGTAAGCAATAAATGGCTTTGGTGGAGGACTCAGTGCTGAAGCAAGGCTGAGACTTGCAGTATGGTTAAAAGACTAATATACTTATTTAACAATGTTTTCACATATTCTTTATGGTTATGAAATTGCAAGGATTAACTTGCTTATCACACTCATTTCAAAAGATTGTTAAATTTGGTATAATGTGACAGATCTAAACTATTGCTGTCACGTTATTTTGGTTCTTTTCTGGTCTGCATTGGTTTGGGTCAGTTTATTAAAAATCCAGATGAACTAGAGTGAAAGAAATGTTCGTGACTTATTTACCTATCTAGATAATTGTGTTAGAGGCTGAATACAGGTGTTCGGAGATTCCTCTGGCTTTCTGCTTCAGATCAGTTTGATTGTCGTTAAATAATAAAACAGGCCCTTTAAATGTTGGCTCTGGCCCCTGAAGGTTCTGGAAACTGAAGTTCTTTGCTTAGTAATGGAAGAGGTTAGAGGGTAAATAGTTAGTATACATGTTCCTACAAGTTCCCTCATTAGCATAAATCTTTACCTGAACTTGAAGCTGGAATTCTAGAAATTAACAGAAAATAGCATACCAAGTGTCAGCAGGGTAGCCATGTTAGTCTGTATCCACAAAAACAACAAGGAGTCCTTGTTTGTTTTTCAGAAAATAGCATAGCTATCTGTAATGTGGTTCTGTTCAGAAATATGTAGTTGTACGGTACGGTATGGTTTGGGTTTCATGACTTAAATGTTGTACTCTCTTGATAAAGAACTAAGTTAATTTTGGTAGGAACAAAACATCAGTCATTAAAAATCAGTTTCTTCTAATCTGCCACCACAAGTGCTAATATGCAGTAATCCTAGTTACATGGATATTGCCTGGCATCACTGAAACCTTAACTTTAACTCTGAATTTCCTATTATAATGCTTGTTTTTGGAATAATTATTATACCTCATCATGTTTTATCCAATATTACTGATAAGTATATTGGTTTTTAATCTAGTATTGGGCATACTATACAAAACATATTCCATGAGCTATATGGATGCTGACAGATTTAGAGAGAGAAACTAAAACAAAATGAAGATCCAGATCTGTAAGTAAAACAGTGATGTTCAAATTTCTGTGATGGTGAATGGATTTCCTTTAAGTGCTTTTTAATACCTTTGCTTTCCTCCATCTTCCTACAAAGCTCCCAGTTAATTTAATAATAGTGGTGTCTGTTGGAAGCATCTGCTTCCGATTTCCTATTTTCATTGATATTTCTAATCTTCAGGGTTAAAGAGCAATAGCGTCAGTGCATTAGTAACTTATTCTTAGGCTATGTCTACGCTCTCACTTATGTTGATATAACTTACATCACTCGGGGGTGTGAACAAGCCATAAGTTACACTGACCTAAGAGCGCTGTCCACACCAGCAATCTTCATTTATTGTAGGTGGATTCATTAAATTGACAGGAGAACTCTCTCCTGTCAGCTTTGAGCAGCTACACTAGAGAACTTACAGCAGCACAGCTGCATCAATACAACTGCGCCATTTTAAGCTCTCAAGGGTAGCCATAGCCTTAGTGGAACATGCTCTGGTCACTCTAAATGATGCTTATTTTATCCCTATATTTTGATAGGGATTGTGTGGGCTTGTGGCAAAGTGATTTACCACCTGGTGTGCTGCCTTGTGGCTAAGTGTAGCATTGCAGGGTTTTTTCTTTGTAGTCCTGTGACCAGGTCCACTGGTGAGCCCTGTCATCTTGTGACTTGGCCCTACAGCTGGGTCATCTTTGGTCTCATCCCTTTCGGAGTGAATCAGGGTTTTCACCCACTAGTCCCAGGACATCACGCAGGCTGACAGCCCTGGTTCAAGGCCAGAGTAGTCCTTGTGGACTCTTGTGTCTTCTCACTAGTCTTCCTGGTGAGGTTGCAGGGGATCCCCGTCCCTACGTCTTCCCTTGGTTCCAGCTCAGAGATGTGTGGAAGAAGTGGATAGGGTGTCTGTAGTCAGATCTCTTGCTGCTTCTTTGGGCTCCTTCCTGTGTTGGCCCACCTTCCCCCTCACGGGGCTTGGATGACTGGTTTGTTCCTTTCTGGGAGCTAAGGATAAGGGCCTGTCTGCCTCCCTAGCCTGGGCTTTCTGAGCTGAGCTTCTCCCATTTAAAGGCTCCTCCTCCAAGATTGGTATGGCAGGCACAGCAGGGTGGGGCTGCCTGAATCTATAGCTGCTCTTTAACATATCACAGGGCCTCAACCCAACAAACACTCAGTATGTACTTAACTTTGGAGCATGTAAGTAGTTTCAGTGAAATTGATGGGACTGATCACACGTCTAAAGTTAAGCTTTGCTAGGCCGGTGCCTGTGACAATCCATTTTTACCAGTTGCCTACTGTGGCGTTCTGTACAAATAAAATTTTGAATTTTATTTAATTAAGATCCTTGGAGGATCTCTGTAGCTTGTTTACAGATTGGCTGAAGTATAACAATTCCATTTTATTACAATTTTCAAGGTTTCAAAATTTTGTTTTGCTTATACATTGGAACAAAAACAAAACCTTTTGAGATAGGTTCATGAAGTGGAATTGTGTTGAAATAGCAGTTTTTAGATCAAAAAGCTCAAGTTTTAATTTTCTCTCCCATCAAAAGTGACCACACAGACTTGGATTTCAAAACTTTCCCAGTGAAAACTTTGCTGAAACAGATCTCTGCAGATAGAGATGAAATAAATCTAAATTTTCACCTAAATTAATGTTATAACCAGCTCTGCTGTTCACACTTCTGTTAGCTTCCATTGTGTTGGGAAGCAAGTTCTTAAATTACAGCCATATGGAATTAAAAAAACATTAGTGTACCATCGGTTGATGTGGGACTTGACAAGACCACTCAAGAACAACTGTCTTACATAAATACAAACATTCATATCATTTTCTGTAACCAGAGGCCACTTGGCTACTTTTTATATGCTTGGTACAAAGTTCATGTCTCAAGCATATCAGAATGGATTTTGAATGTATTTACTATAGCTTGAGGAACTATTAAATAACTGAACTTGAACCTTCATTAAACTTTTATGTCTGAAAACTAGGGTCAGTTAATTCATTAACATTTCTTGTGTGTTGCTTATGAAATGGAATGATGAAGTTAAGGGCAAATAGTTAATTGTGTAGGCTAATAGTTTGGTAAGCCAAAATGTTCTGTTCTGTGAAATGCTTGTCAATTTTATATTGTCATCTTTCTATATTAATAATTTGTCAGGATTTTCTGCCTTCAGGAAATTAAGTGGTGCCTTCATTTTTAAACTTGAATCCTTGTAATAAGATAAAGATTGACTGACTGCTCGATTAGACCAAATTCACATCTGAAAAAAAGACTCTGCTTTGAAAGAATGTCTTCATGTTGCCTTCTAGCTGGATCTCTGAGAGATGTTTTATCCATCAATTTTTGAGCCCTTTACTACACATACAGACAGATGGCTACTGTATAAGTCTACCTTCCCTCTTAAGAAAAATCTTAGTTTTGTCAAATTGCACTACTAAATATCAGTTGTTCAGATATTATTTCCTCTCCTAAAGCTATAAATGCTGACAAGGTGTCCTTCATTAGGACCTTTTGCCTTTGGAATTTGTTCACCAATTATCTGAAATAACCAGAGTTTGCTGAACTTTAGGGCATTTCCACTCACCTCTGCTTTAAGAGATGGGGAGACTGATGAGGGGTCTGTGAGACTGGAACTTAGAGGCTTACATTATGTTTTAAAAATTTGCAGCTACCAGTGTGGGTTGTATCCATTCAAATGTATAATTGAATATTTTGAGTGTCAAGAGTGCCCAGGGCCTGGAACGGATGATTTTTTAGGTAACAGTTCAAACCTAAATAAAGTATTGCTGCAGTATAGCCTAATCACTTATGGTTTTGTGATATTTCTCAGATGTTTAGGTTTATTCATAATCCCAGGACTTCCAGTTCTGTAATTGTTAATGACGTTGGATGGAGCAGAAGAATAATAGAGAAATGGGTCTTATATAGGTAGCAGTTTGACTGACTGAATTGTTTTAGTCTACTCCCTAATGACAATGCTAGTGTCAACATATCAGTATAACCCATATTAAATTAATAAAAAACTGGTTAACTGATAATTCTCCATGTACAAGGTCTTAGAGATCTATCATCGAAAGGGGGTGTTTAGTGGGCTCCTTCAGGGATCTGTTCTTGGCTATTAAGATGCTCAGTGATGATCAAATGCTATTCAGTAGTGTTGATGCAATATACTTTGGCTTCTGTAAGGCATTTGTCTTGATACTGCCTGACACTTTGATTAAATAAACTAGAATGATACAACATTAACATGGCATGCTGTCTCAAAATGTAATTTTAAATGGGGAATTATTATTGGGTTGGTATGTTGCTAGTGGGGTCCCACAGAGAGAGGTTCTTGGCCCTACACTATTTGGCAGTTTTTATCAATGACCTGGAAGAAAACACAGAATCATCACTGATAAAGTTTGCAAATTACCCAAAGATTGAGGGAGTGATAAATAATGAAGAGGACACATCACAGATACAGAGTAATCAGGATCACCTGGTAAGCCAGATCCAAGGAAACAATATACATTTTAATACAGCTGAATGTATACAACTAGGAACAAAGATTATAGGCTTTACTGATAGGATGGGGAACTCTGTACTAGGTGCTGTGATGCTGAAAAAGATTTGTGGACCATGGTGGAAAATCAGCGGCACATGGGCTCCCAGTGTGATGCTGTAGCCAAAAGGGCTAATGTGATCCTTGAATGTAACTGGGAAATCTCGAGTAGGAGTAGAGAGGTTATTTTACCTCTATATTTGGCACTGTGACTACGCGGCTGCTGCTGGAATATGGTGTCCATAATTCAAGAAGAACATTGATAAATTGAAAAGGGTTCAGAAAAGAGCTACAAGAATAATTCAAGATCTGGAAAACAAGTCTTAGAGTGAGACATTTAAACTTAAGTAGATATAACTTCTTATTGGAGAAGGGTAAGAGATGCTTTGATCGTGGTTAAGGCTGTCATGGATGTCATGGATTCCATGACTTCTGCAGCGGCTGGTGCTGGCTCGGTGGGCCAGCAGCAGCAGTTTGGGTGTGGGAGGGGGCTCAGGGCTTGGGTTGGGGTGTGGGGCAGTACTTACGTTGGGGAAGGGGGAGCTCCCTGGCTCTCATGGGCATGACCCCACAGCTCCTAAGTGGAGGGGACATGGGGCTGTGCGCGCTACCCCTGCAGGTCCAATTGGCTGTGGTTCCTGGCCAATGGGAACTGTGGAGCTGGTGCTCGTGGCAGGAGCAGTGCGCAGAGCCCCCCTAGCCACCCCTCCTCGTAGGACCTGCACAGACATGCTGGTTGGACCTGGGTAGGGAGCTTGCCAACCCTCCCCTCTGCCAGCACCAGCAGCAAAGGTCCTGGGCCGTGTGCCACTGCCTTCCCTCAGCACCAGCAGAGGTCCCGGGCCACCCCTTCATCTGCAGCACCCTTGGATCACCCTCCGGCCCAAGTTTTAGTTGGGATAAATATAGTAAAAGTCATGGACGGATCTCAGGCTGTGAATTTTTGTTTACTGCTTGTGACCTGTCCATGACTTTTACTTAAAAATACTCATAACTAAAATATTGCCTTAATCATGGTCCACGAGTACTTGCATGGAGACGAGAGATCTGATAGACAGCTCTCTGTAGAAAGAGCCACAAAGAGATTCAGTAGTCAGGAGCTGAAGCTTCACCAGTTCAAACTAGACGCACTCAGGGTAACTCTTCACTGGAACAACTTATTTAGGGATGTGATGGATTCTCCATCACATGCTGTCTGTACATAAAAAGATAAGAGATGCTGTAGCTCAAACAGAAATCATGGTCTCTTGATGCAAGAATCACTGGGTGAGGTTCTGTAGCCTATATTGTGAAGGAGCTCAGATTAGATGAACATAATGGTCCCCTCTGGGTCTTAATAATCTGTGAAACAGTGCTTTTTGTAGCGAGAAAGCTAAGTGGCAACATTTTTGTACTATTACTTTTGGATTAGAAACTCCTCTGATTTACTATAGTCTTATTTTGTTTAAATGGGGAAGTCACTCTCTTGCTTTCACCTGGCTCAACTACATTGATTGATTATGCTGTAGAGTGGCCAGCTCATCACTAATTGCAGTGTCCCTTAGAAATCTTATCCCTCTTCTTAAGGATGGGTTTCCAAGATCTGAACTGCTCAAGTTAGTGCTTAATTAACTTGTAGCATCATAATAATAAATTAACCTTTATTGTTCTTGATTAGCTGTTCTGTAAATACCACTTAACTATTAAATTCCCTAGTTCTTTGAGCACTAAAGGATGTTTGTTTAGTGGACAGGTTTAAAATTGGGTTAGTAAACTAAATTCTGTAAGGCAAGAAAGATTTATCAGAGAGCCAACTCACACTAGCCATCCTGCTTAGGTATGTTTGGTGCACTGTGGCTACACACGTTCAGTGTTGCAGGATCTGTTGTTTGTTGCCCCTATCCTACAAGGCCTTGCAGGGCTCTGCTCTGTGGTGTTCATTTGTATTTGTTCACAATCTTAGTTTGTTCCAGCGGATGCTTAGGCTAGTTCTGCTCCTTTGAGCATGTGCCTGAATCCTGATGCAAGGCAAGACACAGGATTTATCCTGCTTCACCTCTCATGCTTAGGTCTCCACAGCATGCTAACTGAGGGGTAAATAATCACAGGATTAGACAAACCATCGTAGTCTAACCTGCAAGAGAATGACCACACATGCTGTACGTGCTGTCACTCCCTGTATCCTCACTGGTGCTTTATCTGGATATGACAAGCAGTACAGGTAGATGGTGAGATAGTACACAGGACTAGGTGCCAAGGAGGCTTATGGGAAAGGATTGGAGGACCACTGCATCTCAACTGTTGTGATTGTTCATGGCTGCACATTTTCACTGCTCAGGATAACAGTACATGTTACTAGCTATCGCAGGGTTTACCTTACCAGAGCCACACACAGCTCTTCAGAAGTTAATATGCAGCTCTTTGTATAGGCACCGACATCGGGACTGGAGTTATAGGTGCCAACTTTCCAATGTGTCCGCTGCTTAATCCCTGACTCTGTCACAGGGCCTGTCCCCACTCCACCCTTCCCGCCTCCTTCCCTGAGCCTGCCATGCCACGAAACAGCTGATCTGGAGGTGCAGGGAAGGAGGGAGGGGGACGCACTGATCTGCGGGGCTGTCGGTGGGTGGGGGGGGCGAGCTGATGGGGAGACTGCTGATGTATTACTGTGGCTTTTTGGCAATGTACATTGGTAAATTCTGGCTCTTTCTCAGGCCAGAGTTGGCCACCCTTGGCTTTATAGCTCATGGTGTACTGCCTGTCTCACCATGTCGCACTGATAGTCATGTGTGAAGATGGAATGTGTTAAGAGGAAAACCCACAACCGAGCCAGAGTTAATTCTGCAGTGATGGCATCTGCACTAGCGGGGCTTGTCATGGGAGTCACTAGAGTCCCTGCCAGTCACTGTCAGACTCTGCACCTGGATGCCTGGACTGATTATAAGTACCACCACCATTGAGTGGCTCTGCTTCAGGAGGTGAGGAGCATGGCTTGAATTAGTTATTTTTTTAGTTACTGTTGCCATATGTTTCTTTTTTTCTGTTTTGGATTTAAAGTAAGTTTCCTTTTCTTGGATCTCCCCCTTAAGTGTCAGATGGGAGTGGTCCGGGTCCGTATACATGGGGAGAACATCCATCTTGAGCCCTGGTGAGTGGCATAACAAGTCCTTTCTTCTTCTGGAACATATTATGGTCCCCCAAGGGCTGTATTTCTCTACAGCACAGGGTGTGGTGATGGGAGGTACTGAATTGCCTTGTGGAGGTATGTGTATTTGCATTGTGATAATGGGGATCAAGAGAGTAGCCTTGCTGTGCTGCTATTAATTGATCCCTTTCTGTGTTCCCTTTCAGATATAAGTAGTGTAGAAGATGATTCTGAGTAAGCTTTTGGATTTTTGTGGCAACTCCCAGTGAAATCCGTGTGCTTTGGGAAGGAGTTGTCTGTGTTTGTCTGTAACCTTAGATCTTTCACCTTTTGAATTTTGCAAGTGAATACCTGTGGGATGCAAAAGTTAGAATGTTTAACTTATAAATAATGATGATAGTTTTATTTTTTCACTTCATTTGCATCCATTGGATGTAGGGATTAGAGCATGGGGGATGGAAGTGACCAGATAGAATGGAGAATAGCAAAAGTACCTCTCAGGCCTACCCTCTCCAGGAATTTGGGGGCTTTGGAGCATTTGATTTCTGCTGACTATTACTTTAGCTATTGCTAAGCCTATAATCTGGTAGGTTAGTGTCTTAATACATGACAGAACCAATGATCTGATCTGTCACAGCTGCCACTGAAGTAGCATGCAGGAGCATTGTGGGATTGTACTGGGAGGACTACGTGTTTTTTGTTTTTTCAGTTTAGGATTATTTTGGTATATTTTATCTCACTCTGAGTACCTTTATCATGCATTAAACTCAGTTGTGTAATAAGAAAGACAGCTTCTCACCCCAAACCAAAAAATAACTAATCAACAAAAA
The DNA here is from genome assembly GCF_003597395.2 of Chelonoidis abingdonii. Taxonomy (NCBI): domain Eukaryota; kingdom Metazoa; phylum Chordata; order Testudines; family Testudinidae; genus Chelonoidis; species Chelonoidis abingdonii. The sequence continues at coordinate 405,993 of NW_027424264.1, read as the reverse complement.
CAAATACCCCTCCTCATCCTGAAATGGTAGTCCTTATCAGACTTCTCCCTTCCCAAGTGCCCGGGTAAATAAATGAGGCCCTACATTGTGCCCTGACAGTCAACAGATTAATTTGGACAAAGCAGAGGAGGAAATCTCCAAAGTTTGAGTACCCCTTATGGAGAAAGATCTACCAGCAGCTTCTTTTTTTGGTATTGAGAGGACTTCGGCTCAAATACGTCTGCAGGTGTTGTGATGGAAACATGGCAGAGGAAGAAGGGCAGTCTCAAGTATGCAAATCCCAAAATGTTTAGGATTTAATAGGTCCAAAACAGCACCTTAAACTCCACCTGGAAATGAAAAGGCAGCCAATACAGACGCCAGAGCACTGATGTTCTGTGCTCCAAGTGAGCCACACTACTTGGTAAACAAGTTATCATGTTTTACACAGCTTTAGGTTCTGGGTTCATTTAACAAATTAATATATTCTGTAGCTAAAAAGGACAAATCATTTTTTATTCTGACCTCCTTCATAACACAGGCCATAAAATTACATCAGTAAATCCTGTATCAAACAGTGATTTGTGGTTTAACTAAAGCATAATCCTGTTGTGCCTTTGTTACATTGGAGCCCTGTATTATCAAATATATTCTTGAGAAGCTACATAGATTGTGATATGTAAGCTTCTATTTGATAAGCACAATAGATTGATCTCAAGCCTCATTGTAAGGCATGTTTTCCAGTTCTCATATCTTTTTCTTGTGATTTTGCTCTAAACCTTCTGTAGTTTACCTCCTTTTGGAAGTCAGCACCAGTATTCCGGGAGTGATGTCCACAGTGCTATATACAGTGGCGATAAACTTGCCTACTCCTACTTGAAGATCCTCTGTTCATACATTCAGGGATCTCACTAATCCACTTAGTCAGCCACGTTTCCACCATGACCCCTAAATTCTTTTCGGAGACATGGGTTTGCAGGATACAGTCCATACATTTTTTGTAATGTGAGATACATTTTCTGTTCCTAGATCTAGGACTTTACTTTTGGCCGTATTAAACCATGTACTTGCTCCCAGTTTACAAACCAATCCAGATTGCACTATATAAGTGACCTGCCCCTGTTGTTGTTAGCCATTTCACCAATCTTTATCCACAATGATCTTTTTATCAGTGACTGGCACAAACTTTTATAGCTTTTGGTTGAGAATGAATCCCTGTGGGAGTCTGCTAGTAACATCGCCGTTTGATTTCCCTTTGAGATCTTAGCCATTTTATCTATTTAGTAATTGCTTTGTTGATTGATGTTAACTCTAATTAGAATGTTGTGCAGTAGTAAGTCAAATGCCTTGTAGATGTAACTGCATTGACATAATGTAGACCTTTAATAACCAGTTTTGTTATACCAAAAAATGATATCCAGTTTATTTGACAGGACCTGTTTCTCATAAAACTTGTTGATTGGCATTATATTCCCATCCTGAAATATATTTATTGAATTTTATGTTGGCTGTTGCTGCACTTTGGTACAGCCCCATGGGAAGCTTCACTGCAATAGTCTAATCCTAAAATATTGACACTGATAATGATAGCAAAGGCCACCTTTGAAGGAGACTCCTACTGGTCTGATGGGGAGGGAGTGGGAGAAAACTTCATATTCATTGTTACTATATGCTTGTTTAGCGCATATCAGGACTCGGTAATAGCAACAGATTGTGAACTCTGTTATCAAATGGTAGGCACCCTTTCCCTCCCTGCTGGGAAATTTGGCACAGGGAAAGGCTAATGTAAACACAGCCACAGTAGTTGGACTTGCTTTGAACAAGGCTGCATTAATGCAGGCACTTGTATATGAACATGTGTTGCATACCAGATGTGACTGAGGGTTTCAGATGTATTGGCGTGGCCAGAATGCTCTAGTGTAGACAAGAGTCCAAAAAAGAGATGCATAATTAGCTAGTTTTGCTCTCCTAGGAATTGCCCTTTCTCTTCCAGTTTGCCTTTTATTTGAATTGTCAGATTCCAGTAGCTATGGTATTAACTGTTCATATAACCTATGGGTGTAAAAGAAATAACACAGGGGTAGGCAACCTATGACATGCATGGTGCCTTAGGCACATGAGCTGATTTTCAGTGGCACTCACACTGCCTAGGTCCTGGCCATTGGTTTGGGGGGCTCTGCATTTTAATTTAATTTTAAATGAAGCTGCTTAAACATTTTTAAAACCTTACTTACTTTACATACAACAATAGTTTAGTTATATATTATAGACTTAGACCTTCTCAACACATAATGTATTACTGGCACATGAAACCTTAAATTATAGTGAATAAATGAAGATTTGGCACACCACTTCTGAAAGGTTACCAACCCCTGGAATAACAGGATGATACCTAGTGAGTCTTTAATTTGCATCCAGATAAGTTGTGATGTTTTTCCCATTTGAGGTACTATTTCTGTTCAGCAATTGTTAGAGGTTAGTGCATGGAAGGTGAAACAGAACCATGTAAACACACGTTCCATACTGGATTTAAAAGGAAAAATGGAAGGAAATCTGTTAATAGTGATTTATGAGAATGACACTGTCATACATTTAACATGTTGCCCCCTAACTTCCCTTGCCTCCCAAATAGTTCCATTATTTTGAACTTTATTAGCTTCCAGACATATACTATATTGTATTGATGAGCAAACCATTTCTTCTATTGGGCAGTAGTTCAAAAAAACTACCTTTTAAACATAGGAAAACAATTCAGTTATAGTGGTGGTCTGTATGAGATACTCTGTGAACAAGACCAAATTTTAAAAAGGAGATTTAGAATAACTAAAGTGTTGTCAAGCCTCTGACATGGAGTACTTTGGCACTGGTTATATCAGCACTGTTGACTCTAGCTGCCTCTACCCTGGCTCCACTGTTGACCTCTCAGCACTGTACAGTACCAATGACATATATGGTATTAACAGATCTGAGAGTCTCTCAGGAGCCAGAATCACTCTACCACTGACTCAAGTAGTACTGGGCCTGTCTCTCACCTGTTACTGAATACCTTCTCCCCTGCCTTCAGCAATTCACTGCCCCACCAATTTACATAGCATTGTTTTTGATGACTTCTGATGATAGTGTGGGGGCACTCGTGCATTTATTCCTTAGGGATGTTTCTTCTGGTATTATCTGCCTTAGACAAAGAATCTAGAGACTCTTCCAGGGGCAGATTTTATGCAGACTGGTGCTTTGGGCACAGACCATGGTTCCCTACCCCAGGGCTACTAGGCTCTTACCTAACTATGCCAGCATGGTTTTATTGGGGTTCAGAAGCCTCTTTGGGACAGAATTGCTCCTGACAGGCCTTGGCCCCGTAAGGGCTCTCACTGTACAGCATCAGTTACCCAGTCTACACCTGGTGACTTATCCAAGAAAATGCCACCTCACTGTGGATTTATTTCCTTGTCATCCTTTGAGGCTATTGTTCTGTCTATTACAACTAGATAACTTTAAGGAGTATCAGGACCTGCTTAAGAGTCTTGGGGTATGGCTACACTTGGAATTTCAAAGTGCTGCCACGTGTGAGTGTGGTCGGAGCGGCAGCACTGGGAGAGAGCTCTCCCAGCACTGCCGCCCTGATTACACTGACGCTTTACAGCGCTGTATCTTGCAGCGCTCAGGGGGGTGTTTTTTCACACCCCTGAGTGGCAAAAGTTGCAGCACTGTAAAGAGCGAGTGTAGCCAAGCCCTTGGACTCTTAACAGATTCCCTTGGAAGAGATCCAGGAACCTACCCACAGGCTGGTTAACATCTTACAATCTCTCAGATTTGGCAAAATAGTGTGGTGTTAACAAGGCTATTATAGATCCAAGCAAAAGTTATTTGGCAGATCCCAGGCCCAGCAGCCTCTATCTCCTAGAATGTGGACAAGAAATAGCAAGTTCCCTCAAGGGAGGCTAAATTCTTTTGTGTGTGTCCTGTACCACCTTTGTTAGTAGTGATGGCAGCTAATGAAAAGTCGTCCGCAAAATAACACCACACCAAAGGAACATGAGCCTAAGTGATTGGTTATATTTGGCTGTAAATCGTATTCATTGGCTAGGATGGAGTTTAGATCAAGTTGCAGTGGGATGATGAGAAGCTCTCTCAACTTCAGGGCTCTGACTTCCTCAAGAGGCTTAATCCATTGTAAAGGACTTGCCATTTAAAAGGTCCGTGTTATTTAGTTCTAAGATAAATTATGCTCTTTTTACATTGAAGGATTCTGGAGCTACTCTTGGTCCTCAGTTTGGGACCCTATTATGATGGAATATTCTGTCCAGTTCCATACTCTCCACCCTACTTCCCTCTTCCTTGTCAGGGACCAATCTCACAATAACCTATAACACCAAGAAGTCCTGTCATTTCATTCACTTGAAGAGAAAGAAAGGGACAGTTCTTCAATACCAATGGAAAGGGTTCTACAGAAAACACTACTTGAAGGAAGGGGGGAAGATGAAGGATGGCAGACCTCCTTGTGCATAAGAAGGCTCAACACATTAATATGCAAGTCGAAGTTCAGAGACTGTCTAGACAGACATTGAATTGTGCGAAAGCCTATTATGAAGTGACCAAAGCAGACCTCCAGTTTCTCTCAGAGCTCATTCCATGAGAGCACAGGGAGCCTCTGCAGCACTGAGAAATGTTTACATAGTAGACATGTAAAGTAGCCCCCTGGAGATCTATTCATGCATATACAAAGCATTTTGGTGTCCATGAAGCTTCCAGATCAGATGCTGCATTCAGGGAAGGATATGTTGAAAATGACTCCAAGCTCCCACCTCCATTACACTGCTTGGAAATCACCAAACATGGAATATGCAGATGGACAGTCAAAGGAGAGAGGAAAGTTACTTAACTGTACAGTAGCTGGCCTCTCTGAGGCCATGTCTGCACTACCACTCCCCTGAATGACATAAGTTACATCGTTATAAGTGGTAATGTGCACAGCGCTATGTCCTGCCGATGTAGCTACTGCTCCTCGTTGGGCATAGATTAATTGTGTCAATGGGAGAGCTTTCTCCTGTTGGCATAGAGTGGCATCAGTACAGCTGTGCTGCTGTGATCTCTCTAGTGTAGACATAGCCTGAGATGTGTTGTCCATATGCACATTCCCCAACCTACCTTCCATCCCTCTCTACCTCAGCGTCCTATCAAAACTTTGTAGTGGGAAGAAAACTAAGTGGTGATTGGCACGCTCTGCCCTTTTATTCCCTTGTCATAGGGTGAGGACATTTAGGGGTGCATGAGCAGCCAGAAGGGACACTGCTGTCCAAAAAACTTATCTGGGGTGCATGCACCCCATAAATTAAACATGCATGTGGAGTAGACAACACATCTTGATGAAATCTAGTTACTGTACAGTTAAGTAACTTTCCTTGCTTTTTATAGTTCTTGGTTCTCATTTGGAAGGTGGCTTACTACTATAATGATTACACACCTACTTAGTAAAGACAGGTTGTATTCTGAGAAGTTGATGGGCCTCACACAAATGCCACCTGTTTGCCATGAACGAGTAGAGCTTTCTTCAAGCCCTCAGATATGGGTGAGGCACAGCCTGCACTTCCTGAAAAACAGACATGATATAGTCTCTGTAGTCTAGAAAACATCTGTGTTTATCATTCCTTTCCATAACCCTACTGCGTTAGTGAACAGACTAAGAGTGTTTCCTAGCTGTAGTTATATTTTGTGTGTTGAATGTTTATCCCAAAAAGTGAACTTGTTTAACTGGGCAGGGGGTGGAGGTAAAGGGAGAATTCCTGTACTTTGTAGAATATTAAATTGGTGAATTGTTGTTTTAAAATCTACATTTCGGAGTTGAACCTTTTAAACCCAAACATGTGGCTGAGTGCAGGTTGGATTCCCTTCCAAAGAGCCTTCCTACTTAAATCCAGAAAATTGTTTTGAACCCTGTAGAAATGGGGTATTTTCAGTGAAACCTGTGAAATGGAAAATCTCCACTTCTGTAAGAATGCAAAATCAATTTTAAGCTTCAAAGGGAAAGATTGTGATACTAAATTTGTGAGAGGTGTGTACTATGCCCGACTTTTGCTTCACAGTAAGTTATGCATTGTTTTGCTAACTGTCTTTGAGGAACTCTACCCACTGAGTTTAAAACAATGTTTAAACCTAGAACAGTGTGTTATAGAAAAATGATAATTTCCAATGCAGTGCAGCCAGGTTTTAATTTCAGAAATGTTTGGCAATACTTTCATATTGCCTGCACTGCATTCTCTGCTTGGTTGCACAGCCACAACCATCTACAGCAAATGTGACAAACTAATGGCAGTATGTCACTGACAGGAAAGCCAGCTTGAGAATAATCTGAGCTCACAGTTATAGTTTTTGGGAATTGGATGTCAAAGTAGCTAAAATGATCTAGCAGTTTTTCTGACTATTTTTCCTATCTAGATTACAAAAGTCAGGGTTCAGTAGGCTTTTCTTGTCTGTTACTTTGAGTACTATATTTGGCTATTACTTTGTTTTGGCATTAGGATATCTCTTTGTGACCATATTTGGAATTTAAATATTGAAACTTTCCTTCTGTGAGAAAAGACTACAAGGCAGGGCCTGGATTAAAAAACAAAACCTGGATGGAAGTGTACTACTCTGCTCCTGCTGTTCTCATCTTTTTCTGACACCTGCCCCTGCCCCTCCCTCCCAAAAATACCTTTTGAAAAGAAGTACGACTGAAAAGTAAGGGGGGTTCCATGAATAGCTTAAAAGGATAAAATAGTCACTCCATAGCCAGCAAATGTAGAAATTTGTCCTGTGTATATATTTTCATTACTGTTTTTACACTTCATTTAATTTTTCCTTTTATGTTTCATTGTAGTTTAGAAAATTAATCTGTGTGACTTACAAGCTTCAATATATGTTTGTTGCACAGCTGTACAAGGCTACTGTTTTGTTCAAAGTATACAACGCTATTCATTCACAAGATGGACTGATTTTTCTCTAAGGCTCTAGTAGTTTGTAGTAAACTTAAAGTTCAGGTTATTTCATAGGAGATACCACTTTGACATTTTGATCCACAGGTCTGAGTCGATTCTTAAAGCAGAGCCCTGAAAAGACTGCATTCTTGAGTTGAATTCCTTCTGGTTATATGTCTGAGTCTATACTGTTGTAGATATCATTGAGGCATGTATCAGTCAGGCTAATGTTTCATATGACAAGTTAAGAGCTGCTATGTCTGGAATGAGTGCTCAGGCATTGGCAGGCCAAAGGGTTTCAAGTTTTGCAGAAAATTCAGGGTTGATTTGGTGATCTGCAGCGTACAGGAGGGATCTTTAGAGCTAAACTGGGTAAAATTACAGTTTGTGAAGAGTGTGACTACATTAATGGTCCTTAAACCAATTTCTCAGCTTTTTGTTTCTTTTTAATTAAACAATCACTCTTAGTCTTAGGCTATATCTACACTATAGACCTTACAGTGGTACAACTGTACCACTGCAGCTGTGTTGCTGTAAGGTCTCCTGTGGAGCCACTCTATGCCGACAGGAGAGAGTTCTCCTGCCAGCATAATTAAACCACCCTCGGCGAGCGGTAGTAGCTGTTGATGGGAGAGTGTCTCCCTCTGACATAGCACTATCCATACTATTGCTTTTGTCGATGAAACTTTTGTCCGTCGGGAATGTGTTTGGTTATTTTCCCCACAGCACTGACCGACAAAAGTGCTAGTGTAGACATAGCCTCAGGTGAATATTCCACCCCTCTAAGTGACATAAGTTACACCCGTCATAAGTGCTAGTGTGCGCAGTGCTTTGTTGGTGGGAGAACTGCAACCACCGATCGTTGAGGGTGGATTAATTATGTTGACAAGAAAGCTCTCTCCCATTGTTAGTGGCTACACAAGACATCTCACACTGGTGCAGCTGTAAGCACTCTAGTATAGACATAGCCTTAGAAGTTCAGGCTACGTATTTTTAAGGACATGGGGATTGTAAATAAGATGTTTGGGGATGGGTAGTTGAAGTGTGTTTTTTCTGTCCCAATTATTTCATTTGCTGGCCCTGTGATGTTCTTTGGAGATCAGATACTGTGGTGATGGTGCAGGGGCATGTAAGTACTTAGATGTGAGGGACTCACAAATCTCTTTTGAGCCTGACTTTTATTACCTAGCATATGGTAATACCTGTGCACTTATTGGGGCAGATCCCATGGGTATGGTGTTAAAACATTGGCAATAGTGGTGGAGCACATTACTTCTAAATGTGTGCATACTGGTGTTTCACAATCGTATGGCTAACAAAAAACATCTAATTTCCTTCATTGATAGGGTAGCTGGTTTAGTGGCTGAGGGGAAGCAATAGACTTCATTGATCTTAACTTTAGTAAGGCTTTTGGTACTGTCCTGCATGATACTTTCATAAACAAAGTAGAGAAATATGATCTAGATGAAATGAGGGCACAACTGGTTGAAAAAACATACTTCAAAAGTAGTTATCAACTGTTTGTTGAACTGGGAAGGACGTATCAGGTGGTGTCCCAAAGGGGTTTTCCTTTGTCCAGTACTAGTCAATATTTTTGTTAATGGCTTGGGAAATTGAGTGTAGAGTGTGCTTGCAAAATTTGCAAATGGCTTCAAGCTGGGAAGGATTGCAAGCACTTTGGACGACAAGATTAGAATTCAAAATGATCTTGATAAATTGGACAATTGGTCTGAGATCAGTACGATGAAAATCAATAAAGATACGTGCAAAATACTATCTAAGAAAAAATCAACTGCACAAATACAAAATAACTGGGTAGGCAGCTTTATTACAATAAAAGCCCTAGGGGTTATAGTGGATTCCAAATTGAAACTGAGTCAAAAGAATGACACTGTTGTGTGAAAAACGCAAATGTCATTTTGAGATGTATTAACAGGCATGGCCTGTGTAAGACATGGGCAGTAATTGCTCCACTCACGGGTGAAGGCTTAGCTGGAGTGGTGTCCCGTTTTGGACATCACACTTAAAGATTTGGACAAACTGGAAAGAGTCCAGAGGAGAGCAACAAAAATAAGAGGATTTGAAAACATGACCGTGAGGAAAGGTTGAAAGAATTGGGCATGTTTAGTCTAGAGAAAATAAGCTAGGGTGGGCGGGGGTTACACAGCATAGTCTTCAAATATGCAAAAAGTTGTTATAAAGAGGATGGTGACAGGATGTCGGTCATCAATTGTTCTCCACGCCCACCAAGTCTGGGACAAGAATTGTTTGGCTTAATTTGCAGCAAGGGAGTTTTAGGTTAGCTACAAGAAAAAATGTTCTCCCATAGTTATCCCTGTCATTGGAGATGTTAGACAGACATCTGTCAGGGTTGGTCCACGTGACCGCTCGAGGTCCATTCCATCCTACACTTTCATGATTCTGTGATTTAGCTGTTGTTGCAGCATAAAGTTACATTCCTACAATAATTAGATTGTAAACCAAGAGGTTGTGCAAAACTCGATCAAATAATTTCTAAGACCACCTGTCTAGCGCCAAGGTGTTCAGAATACTGTACCTTCTCCAAACGTGGCTGGAGAGAATTGCTAAAGTCAGAGGAATTACAGCGAAGCGTTATTGCCATGCATAAGCTTAGATAAATTACATTTGTAAGTGAGTGTCTGTATTGTAAAATTTAATTTAAATGAGCATCTATAGGATACTGCTGTTCTGGAGACTATTGAGCACCAATCTCACTGAGTGCAACCGACTTACCTTATAGTTTCTACTGGGGGACTTCAACACTCGTGTGGGGAATGATGGAGATACCTGGAGGGGATTGATTGGGAGGAATGGCCTCCCAGGTCTGTGCTAGTCATGGATTGTACATAACTAATACGATGTTCAAACACAAGGTTGCTCATAAATGTGCTTCATACCAGAGCACCTTGGGCTGAAGATCAATGATCAACTTCATAGTTGTCTCATCAGACCTAAGGCCATATGCTCTGGAAAGTCAGGTGAAGAGAGTCAGAGCTGGCAACCCGATTGCCGCTTGGTGGTGAGTTGGATAATGGGATGCCAGCTGGATAGATAGGAGGCCCAAATGATCAGTGTGAGACTTCTGGAACATCAGTGGAGGACTCTGTGTGGAAAGACTTCAGTTCTCACCTCTGGAAGAACTTCTCCTGCATTCTGGCTGAGATTTTGGACATTAAATCTGAGTGGACCATGTTCATGGCCTCAGTCATTGAGGCAGCCACAAACAGCTGTGGCCTGAAGGTAGTTGGTCCCTGTCGTGGTGGCAACCCTAGGATCTGCTGGTGGACTCTAATGGTGAGGGAAGCTGTCAAGGCAGTGAAGGAGGCCTTCTGAGCAATGCTCATGAACCGGACTCCTGATATAGCTCAAAGGTACCTGCCAGCTAAGAGGGCTGTGGTTGTTGAAGTGAAAGCCCAGGCTTGGGAGAAGTTTGGCGAGACCATGGAAAATGACTTCAGACAGCTTCAAAGGTGTTCTGGTAAACGATTTGTTGCCTTAGGAGGGTCAGCGAGATGTTGCCCAGGCAGTAGTCAGTAAGGGTGGTAAAACACTGACCTCAACTGAGGAGATTCCTGAGAGGTGGAAGGAGCACTTTGAGGAACTCCTCAACCTGATGGACATGCTCCACTTCCACGAGGCAGCACTGGAAACCTCTGTGAGATCAGATCTGTTTCTGTTGCTGAGGTCAATAGGGTGGTAAAGTGCCTTCATAGTGGGAAGGCAGCAGGGGTGGGTGAGATTTGCCTGGAGATGTTGAAAGCACTGGACAACGTTGGGGTGTGGTGGCTAACACACATCTTCAATGTTGCATGGAAGGCGGGTGCAGTACCTCTGGACTGGCAAACCAAGATGGTGGTCCCAGTCTTTAAGAAAGGCAACCAGAGGTTGTCTTCCAACTGTAGGGGAATCACACTCCTCAGCCTCCCCAGCAAAGCCTATGCCAAGGTGCTGGAGAGGAGGTTGAACCTCAGATTCAGGAGGGACAATGCTGATTCCGTCTTGGCCATTGAACAATGGACGTTTGCGCTCTCATAGATACTTGAGGGGTTGTAGGATTTTGCTAATCCAGTCTATTTTTGTTTTGTAGACCTGGAGAAGGCATATGACTACGTTCCCCGAGATGTCTTGTGGGAAGTGCTGTGGGAGTATGAGGTGCTGGTGCCACTTCTGTGTCCTATCCGGTCCCTCTATGCTCGGAGTGAGAGTTGCATTTGTATTCTTGATATTAAATCATGTTTGTTCAGGGTGGGCATTGGACTCCACCAAGGGTATATCTTGTCCTCACACCTGTTCATGATTTTCATGGACTGGATATCAAGGCACAGCTGAGCTGTGGATTGCATCCAGTATGGGGACTCTCTGCTGTTTGCAGATGATGATGTCCTTGCTTCTTCAGACTGTGATTTCCAGCATGCACGCTAACGTTTCGCTGCAGTGTGTGAAGCGGCTGGGACAAGAATCAGCACTTCCAAATCAGAGATCATGGTCTTTTCTTGGAAGAAAGTGGACTGCTCTCTCCAGGTGATGGGGGAGCAGCTGCCCTTAGTGGACAAGTTCAAGTATCTAGGGATCTTGTTCACTAGTGATGGCAAATGGGAACATGAGATCAACTGACAGACTGGTGTGGCAGTGATGCGGGTGCTGTACTGATCCACAAGTTCTCTGATGAAGCTCTCTGTTTACAGGTAACTCTACGTCCCATCCTCTTCTATGATCATGAATTTTGAGTAATGACTGAAAGGACGAGATTGTGGGTACAGGTGGCACAAATAAGGTTTCTCCACAGAGTGGCTGGGCTTACTATTCACGATAGGGTGAGGAGCTTGGCTATATGGGAGGGCCTCGGAGTAGAGCCACTAATCCGCCAGATCAAGAGGAGCCAGTTAAGGTGGTGTGGGCACTTGATAAGGATGCCCCCAGGAGGCTTCCATTAGAACTTGTACTGGGCATGTCCCACTTGGCGGAGGCCCCGAGGCCGACCCATGACACCCTGAAGGGATTATATCTTCGGGCTGGCCTGGGAACACTGGGGGGAAATCCCCAGGAGGAGCTGGAACCAGTTGTGGAGGAAAAGGAGGTCTGGTCCTCCCTACTCACCATGCTACCGCCATGACCCTCACCAGGAAAAGCAACATAAAGGAAAAAGAAGACCACCAGTCAAACCGGAAAGTAAGGTTTTATGTAATATACATTCTACAAAATTCCAATAGTTTTCTTAGATTTTGGTGAGATCTACACTCAGCCAGTTTTGAAGGAATTTTTTTTAGTAGCTTTCACATTTTAAACATTTCAAAATCCTGCAGGTAAGTGGAGGGTCCCTTAAACACAGTGTTCTTATGAAGGAAAAAAAGATACAAACTGTTTTTAGTCAGGGTGTCTCTTTGCCGTGCCCTGAAGGTGCTTGAGAAAGTGGTTTTCACATCAGTGTCACTTGAAGAAATCCTGTCTGTTTGTCAAAAAGTGTTACTGTGTCAGAACTCAGGTTTCAGAGTAGCAGCCGTGTTAGTCTATATCCGTAAAAAGAACAGGAGTATTTCTGGCACCTTAGACTAACAAATTTTATTTGAGCATAAGCTTTCGTGGGCTACAACCCGCTTCATCGAATGCATGCAGAACTGAAAACCTTTTAGATGCTAGGCAACCCTGCATAATTCCACCAGTTTTCATATCTTCATCTTGATAATACAGTCCTCTCTCTTTTTTCCTCAAATTTTGGATTTGAAGCTACATTAACTATATTGATTCCTATTCCTATTCAGATGGTAAATAAAAACTGCTGTAATTCGTCACTCTGGGAATTCTCTCCAGCTATGTTTTGGGGAAGGTACAGTATTCTGAACACCTTGGCGTTAGACGGGTTGTCTTAGAAATTTTACTTGATCTGAGCTAGGTGTAACCTCTTGGTTTGCTGTCTAATTATTATAGGAATGTAACTTTACACCCTTTACACCTAAGAAATACCGTACTAATTAACACTAATTACCTGTTTGATATAGTTCACATGCAGAAAATAGAGAAGCATATTGGCTTCATATGACTATTTGTTCTGCTCTACTGAAACAGGATTTAAAAGTGGAAAACACTCTACATTATTAATGACTTTTGTAATTTGGAAGGTAGCAGCTGAGCATATGCAGTAAATAGCTGATAAGTATAACTCTCATTTCTAATACAATCCCTTTTTCCCATCCATCACTAGGTTGACTGTCTCATATGCTTCTGTGCTGCCATCAACAAATTTGATAATTGAATATTTCATTCAGTTCATACTACAAATCTCTCCTGAGCTTTCACATTATCTTCTGCTTGCACAGTTGAACTCCTTCAGTGGACACTAAGCATTCTGCTCCTTTGGTTAGGACAGAATACTTGGAGTTGGGATTCTTGGTTCTGTTCCCAGCTCTCTTTGCTGTCTACAACAAAATTACTCTAGATTTAGATCAGAGTAAAAAGAGCAATGAAATTTAGCAGAGTTACTTCAAACTACATCAGTATAACAGAGTAGAATTTGGTACTGTGTGTGCTTCAGAAAATCACTTGGGGAAACTGTGGTGCAGAATTTATCTCCTTACTTGAGGACAGTACCTCACAAAGCTATTTTTGAAGATTAATGTTTATAAAGCACTTGGAGGTCCACCAACAGGTGCTGTTCGTAATAGCAGAAGGTATAAAATGGAGGGCTTGCCTGGATTGAGGAGGAAAGAGAGGGCACAACAGTCCAACCAACAACTATGGGTATGTCTACACTACAAAATTGGTCGATTTAATGGAAGCTGATTTTTTAGAAATTGATTTGATAGTCAATGGTGTATGTCGCTACTAAGCGCGTTAAGTTGGCGGTGTGCATCCACAGTACCGAGGCTAGCGTCGACTTTCGGAGCATTGCACTGTGGTAGCTATCCCACAGTTCCTGCAGTCTCCACCGCCCATTGAAATTCTGGGTTAGAATCATAGAATATCAGGGTTGGAAGGGACCTCAGGAGGTCATCTAGTCCAATCCCCTGCTCAAAGCAGGACCAATTCCCAACTAAATCATACCAGCCAGAGCTTTGTCAAGCCTGACCTTAAAAACTGCTAAGGAAGGGGACTCCACCACCTCCCTAGGTAACCCATTCTAGTGCTTCACCACCTTCCTAGTGAAAAAGTTTTTCCTAATATCCAACCTAAACCTCCCCCACTGTAACTTGAGACTATTACTCCTTGTTCTGTCATCTGGTACCACTGAGCTCCCAGTGCCTGATGGGGCAAAAACATTGTCTGTGGCATCCAAGCTGTAGATCATGAGGAGGAGTAGACGTTTAAATGGCAAGTTCTGATCTGATAGAGAAACGTAGAGACTTATCTCAGCTTCTGGAAGAGTAGATAGATATTTTGACAGAGGGATTTCTGTTAACAAAACACATCTCTCCTGTAGTTATAAAGTTGCAAAATGGGTTCCAGTTATATTCCTAGACATGTACACCAAAAAGCCTGTTAAGATTGAGAGTATGTATCACTTACTAAAGGATAAAAAGCATAGTGAAATTATTCCAAAACGAAGCATTACAAATTCACAGAAATTCAGAGTTAAAAGGAACTTACACACATTAACACGTGTGGATTTCTGTTAAGTGTAAATGCAGTTAAGGCAACCAAAAATCCTTAACTCTGTCCTGTAGTGATATCAAGCAATAACTGGATAAAACACTTTATGTTCATGAGTGTGTATCTATCATAGGTAATTATGGTGGCAGCTGTCCATGTCAGAAGACAGGGGTGTAAGTGCCAAAGCAGTTCACTAAGGGTACGTCTACACTGCACGATTATTTCGAATTAGCTTAAACCGATATTACAAAACAGATCTAATAAAATAGGTTTAGCGCGTCCACAGTGGGATCCCGAAATCGATTGTTTGCGTCCATGGTCCAAAGCTACCATCGATTTCAGGAGCGGTGCACTGTGGGTAGCTGTTCCTCAGCTATCCCATAGTTCCCACTTCCGTGTTGAGAGCACAGTGCCTGATGGGGCAGAAAACACTGCCCCGGGTGGTGCTGGGTACAGCCTCACCCCTCCCTTTGTGAAGGCAGCAGACAACCCTTTGGCGCCTTTTTCGCGGAGTGCATTGAGCAAACGCCATAGCACAGCAATCTTTCCCTTTTTTTTTTCACGTGGTGGTGGGGGGAAATAAACTGAGGAGCTGTTCCCTGAACCACGCCAGACACTGTGTTTGAACCTACAGACATTGGGAGCTCAGCCAAGAATGCAAATAATTTTCAGAGACTGCTGTGGACTGTGGGATAGCTGGAGTCCTCAGTACCCCCTCCCTCCCTTCATGAGCGTCCATTTGAGTCTCTGACTTCCCGTTACGCTTGTCACGCAGCGCTGTGTATCCTGGAGTTTTTTATTCAAACGCTTTGGCATTTCGTGTTCTGTAACGGAGCTGGATACAACAGATTTGTCTCCCCATACAGCGATCAGACCTAGTATCTCCCGTACGGTCTATGCTGGAGCTCTTTTTCGATTTCAGACTGCATCGCCAGCCGTGCTGATCAGAGCTCCACGCTGGGCAAGCAGGAAATGTAATTCAAAAGTTCGCGGGGCTTTTCCTGTTTACCTGCCCGCTGCATCCGAGTTCAGATTGCTGTCCAGAGCGGTCAGTGCTGCACTCTGGGATGCCGCCCGGAGGCCAATAACGTCGATTTCCGTCCACATGAACCCTAATCCGAGTTATCACTATCGAATTTAGCGCTACTCCTCTCGTTTGGGAGGAGTTCCGAAATCGATTTAAGGAGCCGTTTAACTCGATATTAATGACGACGTCGTGTGAACGGATACAGCGTTAAATCGGTATATCGGCCATTAAACCGATTTAAAGTCGCAGTGTAGACCTGGCCTTACTCTGTGTCAGGCTGCAGCATTGCAAGTGACTAAAATGTCCAATGCTCAAATTACACAGAGCTCTTCTTCAGATCTGGGAAATGTATTTAGCTGTGACACTCTGAGTACAAGGTGGAACAGATTGTTTAGTATGAATAGCTAACACACATTTCAAGGTGAAGTGACCCATTAACACCCCTCCAGTCATAGGGAGGAACGGAGGGCGGGAGGGGGGAGATAGTTGAGGATGAGTGTTAGTAGGTTA
Organism: Chelonoidis abingdonii; assembly: GCF_003597395.2. Lineage (NCBI taxonomy): Eukaryota > Metazoa > Chordata > Testudines > Testudinidae > Chelonoidis > Chelonoidis abingdonii. Next base: position 389,919 of record NW_027424264.1, on the reverse strand, counting down.
AAGATTGTTGTTATAAGCCATCAATCCAGTGTGTCTATTCAGTCCATGATATTTAGTGTTTAGCAAAGTTATTAATTTAAGCTCCCATGCTTGTCTTTTGAAAATGTGTGGGTTTCCTTTGAGGATGAGGACTAAGAGGTCAGATATAGAGGGATTGCTTTATGAAAAGTGTTCACACACTGGTGACAGTGGGGTATTTTTGTCTTCTCATTTTCCTGTGAATTAATTTGAGAGCATAGTGATTGTCTGGTTTCACTTTTCAGCCAGCACAGAGCAGTACTGATCCATATTGGCATTCAGTTCCCAGTTCTTTTCTCAAAACAAGCACCATCCTGGAACTTCAAGAAAAACAGACTGGGCCACTTTCACTATGACTGTGGACAATATAATCTCCTGCATACCCCCACTGCCAAAGACATTTGACTGTTTTACTGCGCTATTAATCTCTGCCACAAAGAACATCCCTGGGGACACAGGCCATCATACTCTCCTTGCTGGACTGCAAAGACCCAAGAGTGCCTTCACAATTATGAGGAGCATAGAGACCCAGAAATTGGAGAAGCCCTCCTGGTGTCATCAGATGTAACAAGGCAGAAATGGTGGCTTGAATGTGTAGAAGGTCTAAACTTCACACGCTTTAGCAGTTCCTCCTGGAACCTGCTGAAACTGAAAGATCTAAGGGCTGCAAATCCCACACATGTCACTAAGCCACAAGTGAAGGGAAGTGCCATCACTGCTAAATTTTTGTGGACATCAAAAAAGCTAGAGGACAAACAGTATCACAAACAAGTCCATCTTCCGTTCCATCAGGTTATATTCACATGAGTTCCATTGTCCTGTTAGTCTGGACCATTCACAAATAAGGAGATTGATTCAGCTATTGCAGTCATAAAATTGGGAAAAGCAGCGGGAAAAGATGGTATCTGTCCCGAATTCCTATATAACCTGGGTCCACTGGCATAGAAATGGATGATGCAGCTTTTTACCAACATCACAGCATCACAGAGACCAGTGAAATCAGCCTGTGGAGAGATGCCAATGTCATTGCATTCCTAAAGCCAGGAAAACCTGCAGGTCACGCTTCTTAGTTATAGGCCAGTCTTCCTCTTGAGCACCATCTACAAAGTGATGAAGCATATGATTCTGAATCAAATCAGTCCCACTGTGGATGCCAACCTAACCAAAGATCAAGCTGGTTTTCACTGCACAGAAGTTGTTGCAGCCAGGTCCTGGCCCTCACTACAGACATGGAGGCTGGGTTCCAATGAAAACTCAAGACCAGTAGTGCTGCTTTCATCAGTCTGTCAGCAGCATATGGCAGTCTGGTCTGCCACTGATCCTAGCCAAAGTGATCCTCTATGCCCCTATTCTCACGCTGCTGAACACCATGCTTAGCGGCCAAAGGATGCTCATATACCTTGAAGGTCAAACTAGCAACTTGTGTGCTTTCAATAATAGGCTACTGCAAGGCTCTGTCCTTGCGCTAACACTCTTCAGTGTATACACAAGCAATATGACTGAAACAATAGCACTGAAGTTGGCATATGCTGATGATTTGGCACTTGCAATTCAGGCTCGTAGCTTTAAAGAACTTGTAGTGACCTTGTATCTGACCTTAAGATCATAGAGGAGTACTTCCAAAAGTGGCAGCTGAGACCAGATATGAGCAAATGGGTGGTCTGCACTTTCCACCTTTGACAATAGAATCACACAAAACACTGAGTTTTGTGGTGAAACTGTGTTATGACCCAAAGCCAGCATCTCAGTCTTAAGAATGACATTCTTGACTGCACACTGAGCTTTCATGGTTGCCTCAAGGAAGTAGCCTCTAAAACAAAGACTCGCTTCAACGTTTTTGAGAAGTTATCAGGAACGGCTACCCCAGTGCTACGAACATCAGCCTTGGCCGTGGTGTACTTAGTTAAAGAGTGTACTGTGTGTCGGTATAAACAAGAAGCTACCATAACCCACTTGTGGCTAGACAGCTGAATCTGTGCATGCAAATAATCAAGGAACTTTAAAATCAGCATATGTACCATGACTTTCTGAATTAGCCAACATGGAATCCCCAGCTATTTGTTCAGATATAGCCACAGCACGAGAACTTAAACACATTGAAGTCTACCCAGAACTTCCCATCCAGCAAGTTATGGATAACATACCCCAGCAAAACCTGAAATCACAAAAACCCTTATGGACCATGCATGAACGCCTCATGTCTCTGAATCTGGCCAGGAAATGGCCAAGTGTCTGGACCTCCTCTACAATTTCAAACAAGCACACTATACTGACCCAACAAGCTGCTCTCCTGTTTTCAATGTGCCACACAGATTTTGGACCACACTGAGCTGCATCTGAACACACCATGGAAGATGCAGCTACTTGATGGACAAGTGGAAAATCAAAGACTCCCCTACATGTGACTGCGGTGAGGACATCCAAGCCAATGAACTTATCATAACACAGTGGAACAAATATGGATTCAAAGGTGATTGAATGATATCCTCCATGTCACAGAGAGGACATTGAAATGGTTTATGAACCTACTACTGCATCTGTAGGATGTTGCTCTGCAGGGGGGGGTGTGAGTGTGTGTGTGTGTGTGTGTGTCTGAGAGAGAGCACCAGAAAGAATCAGTCAGTGTGTACTGATGGGTCTGACCTCTAATTTGAGATTGATTTACTGGTTCAGAGGATTGTTGAGGGACTGGCATGATGTGAAAAGAGGAGCAGAAGAGAGCTCAGCTTCCCATGCTCATGTGCCTTTACTTCAAGGGTTCCCCTTATGCTCCTGTCTCTTTCCCAAGCAATGGTGCCTAGGTACTCAGTGGAGCAAAGGCAGGAATGCGTTGTGGAGTCTTTCAAGCACACACATACTAATTAGCTATGAAGAATGCTTGTAATTGGTTGTTTCCTCTGTCCCCCTTACTCATAAATTGAGAGTCTAGAAGGGACCATTTGTGATCATCTAGTCTGAGCTCCCATATAACACAGACTGTAGATCTTCTTCCCTAAAATAATTCCTAGAACAGATCTTTTAGAAAAAAATCCAGTCTTGATTTTAAAATTGCCCGTGATGGAGAATCCACCGTTACTCTTGGTAAATAGTTCCAATGGTTAATTACCCTCATTTTTAAAATTTTTTGCATAAGTTCCGGTTCGTCTAGCATCAACTTCCAATCATTGGGTTGTGTTATACTGTTGTCTGCTTGATTGAAGAGCCCATTATCAAATATTTGTTCCCTGTGTAGGTATTTATAATCTGTGCTCAAGTCACTCTTTAATCTTCAGTTTGTTAAACTAAATAGATTGAGCTCTTTGAATCTGTCACTATAAGACATGAATTTCTAATCCTCTAATTCTTGTCTGTTCTCTGAACTCTGCAATTTATCAACTTACTTCTTGAAGTATGAACCCCAGAACTGGACATAGTATACCAGTAGTGGTTGCACCATTGTCAAATACAGAGGTAAAATAACCTCTCTCTACTCCGATTTTGAGACTTTCCTCTATTGCATCCCAGGGATTCACATTAGCACTTTTGGCACCGCATCACACCTGCAAGCTCATGTACAGCTGATTATCCACCACAATCCCAAAATCTTTTGAAGAAAGTCACTGCTTCTCAAGGATAGGGTCCTCGCATTCTGTAAGTAAACTCTGCATCTTTGTTTCCTTGAGTTATATTTACATTTAGGCGCATATTAAAACAGCATATTATTCGGCTGTGCCACTTAGCGCAAAAGTGTCCAGATTCCATTATGTTGTATGACCTCCTTTTTTTAGGCACTCCCATCTGTGTGTCATACTACAGACTTTATTGGTGGTGGTTTTTATCTTTTATTGCAGTCATTGATAAAAACTGTTTAAATCGTGTAGGGCCAAGAACAGATCCCAGCAGACCGAATAGAAATAATAACGTATTTTGAAGACAATTCACACTTACCAATTATTTTTGAGACTATGCAGTGCCAGTTTTTAATCCATTTAATGTATACCATGTTTGGTTTTGTATCTTTCAAGTTTATTAATCAAAATGCATGTGTCCAAAGTCCAAATGCCTTAAAGAAAATCTAAGTATATTACATCAACTATTTATCACCAAAAAGCTTTGAATCTCATTTTAAAAAGAACAAAAACAAAAAAAAACCTGTTTGGCAGGATACTATTTGCTATAGTCATGTGATTGTCATATATTACTCTCCTTTAATTTTTGACGTTCCGCGCATCGACCACTCCAAATTATCTTGCCTGGGATATGAAGATTAGGCTGACAGGACTATAGTTCAGGTCATACCATTAACTTCCCAATAATTAAAAGGTAAAGTTACCTGAGCTATTAGACCTGACGCGCTGTTTGCACACCTATATAATAAAACAGGTCAGATCAAAGGATTGATAATTTAGCTATATTGAAGAAATTAGATTGTTAATAAAGCTATGCACAAGATTTCAATGAATATTACCCCAATATAAAGAAGTTTTTGTGGTAGGTCTATGTTTATGGTCTATGTTACATGATATAATGAGATATATGTACTGATGTGATATTAATTTTTTTTTTTTATGTATCCTTGTTTTTTTAATTTAATTTCTTAAACTAGTATGGATTTTTACTGTTAAAATGATTCCAAAATATCATTTGTTACGGTCTCTAAAATGTGTTTTAATATTTGGGTAAGGTTTGCGATTTTGTATTTTCTCCATACATATGAGAGGAAAATCTCCGTCTTTAATTGCAGAGATCTAAAGAACTATGGAATATTAAAGTAGGTATTGCACCACTGATTTCGATGGGTTTCTTGTTATTATTGTAATTATAATTATGAATTCAAATGTGTCACACTGATGGTGACCTCATGGTTCTCCACTGTAAGTTAATCACTATTCAGGTATCTTAGACTACTTCTCTGACAGTATTAGTTAAATAACTGTAAAGGACACATTGTAGGAAAGCGGTATCTGTGTTTTGAAACCAGCAGCTTCGGGAACTTATGTGTAGTGACATGAGAAAGTATAATGTAAAAACCACTACACTCAGACAAAATGGCTGAAGTTTTTCTCAGTTCTTCAGCAAAACTGTCCTAATCTCTCTCTCCATCTTCTCCCATCTCACTTTCCCTTTTGTGTCTTTCATTCAATTTTGAGTTGGTATTCTATACTGCTTTGTGTACATGGGCTAGCCTCCCACGCCAAGCATATGGCAGATTTCCTTAAGTTCTGCTCTAAGAAGGATTCTGCAGTGTTCCTCCCTCTTCTCCCTCGCATTTTTCTGATGGCACTCAGTACTAATACTATTTCATCTTGTGCTCTTAGACTGTAATCATGTAGTAGCAAAGGACCAATTTTGCTCTTCTATTGTACAGAGCTGTATAGTAACGAAACATTTGAAATTTTGCCTGAACTTCTCTGACAAGTTCAGGGTCAATTTAAAAATAAAACCGGTTGTCTTCCTTGTGAACATCTAAGGCTTAGCAGAGTTTAATGCAGAGCCTGCTCTGACATGCCAGTTCTCCCTGCCCACTCTGACAGGTCCCAGGTGAGGTAAGTTGTAGCATTCTGATTGGAACTTTTGAAGTAGAAATACTCAAAACAAAACAAAACAAAACACGCTTTAGCGTCCTGGACAGAAGAAAACCATGGATGTATAATATCATGGCTATGTGACTTTTAGTGTCTCTTCTGCCTGGTTAGTTTTTGGAATTTGCAGAAAACACTAGCATTTTTTCCCTTTGGGAAGACAGTTGCAGTAAAGATGAGATCTGGCCCCTTCCTCATATCATTTAACTCTGTAAAGTATGAATTTCAGTGTTGGTGGTGGAGAATGTCATGCAAGAGGGATAAAGAGGTGTGTTGATAAAATAAAAATGCTGCTAACTAATAAACCAAAATGTCATTTGGCAAACATTAAATGGGACTCTAGTCACCAATCTCTCTAATCTCTTAAACAATTTAAAGTGACATATATAAATATTGGAGACAAGGTGGGTGAGGTGGTATCTTTTATTGGACTAACTTCTATTGGTGAGAAAGACAAGCTTACACAGAGCTCTTCTTCAGGTCAAGATGTTTCTCTAATATCCTGGGACCAGCATGGCTACAGCAACACTGCATATAAAAGAAATAGAGCATTTAAACTAAATAAAGGTTATTATAAAACTAAACTTGATGGTTTGAGTCTGTTGGCCAGAGCAATACAAGGAGATGTGTGAACTCTCTTGTAAGAAATGAAGAAAATTGTTTTGAATGTTGAGTAACAGGTATACTAATTATTTCAGGAAAAAATGGATGATTCCAATGATGAGTGTAAAGGGTTATTGTTTTATGCTTGAGCTGTCAGTTGCCTTTTTGGAAATCTGAAGGGAAACTTTTGCTGATGCTTACCACTCTGGGCGAGGAAATGTGGGTTTTTTGTGTGTGTCTGTGTGTGCGAGTTTGTAGTGCTGTCCTCTGGCGAAAAGACACAAACACACATGCAAGAGTGCAAGTTTTTTAATTGCTCGAAAAGGTACTTTTTTTTTTTTTTCCAGTTCCGTTGACTTCAGTGCAGCTGCTCGGTTGAGTAAAGTTACATAAGTGTTTCCAGGATCTGGCCCTAATTACAGAGTAGGACCAAAGGACTTAAGCACAGAGAAGGAGTGAAGAAGTGGTAAGGCACAGGAGGAAGACAATAAGATTACGTGTTTACATGGGATGTTAACATTCATGTCTTGGTAACCAGGGCTTTTGGGGTTTAGTTACTGGTGAAGCCTGTATACCAGCTCAATAACTACTAGGTGCTGGTTGGAAAATACTTACTGAAGTATTTTTATCATAACTTCTGTGTGAAGAATGCAACAAAGTGTATAACTAAAAGCCAACAAATTATATTTAAACTCTGTTATATTTCAGTCCAGTTTTTGTTCCAAAGAACTAAGAAAAGATGTGGATTTTTTTCATTTTTATAGTTGCTTGTTAAGTAAATACCTGGATGTGTCAACCGTGCTTTCAAATTTAATTTCAGAAATTAAATTTGAAAAATATAGACTCTCCATGGCTTTCAGATCAGTGTGGTGGTTGCATGATATCACTACAGGGCAGAGTTAAAGATTCTGCTAAAGGACAAATTTTCAGCCACAGAGAATGATGAGTTGAGTCTAAAAGACCATTCATCCTTTACATTTTTATTTAACTCTTCACAAGATTTCAGTGAATCCTTAACTATGTGGGAAATTTGTAGAGTTTGACGGCTCAGTTAAGGTTGTTTGGGCAGGATTGCACAGATTGTTTTTGGCACTTTGGGCAAAATCAGAAACTTCTTTTAAACAGGAAAAAGTAGGAGGGGAGGAAAAGAGAAAAACTGAAGGAAATGTGCTCGCAAATACAAACTCTGACTTGGTGTCAATGGCAGATCTTAAATTCTCTTTTAATCAGCCCGTTCACATTTAGCTCTGTGTCTTTGTATTGGGAGGGGAGGTGAAACTTAATCTTCCCTTAAAGTATGATTTGTATAAAGTAAGTGAGGGGGGATAGAATATCTGCATCTTCATTCCTTTTATATAAATCTTTGTATTAAAGTACCGATTTGTTGGGCCACACTTCCAGTAGCTCTGTCCCAGCCTATACCTATTCTCAGTCTCCTACACACCACTCCCACTTCCCGTGCTCTACACTAGTTTGTTTTGACTGCTTCCTTTGCTCATTCCTGGCTCCTACTTCCTTCCGTGCAACCCTCTACACTTCAAATAGTCTCTCGATTAAATATTTACACTCCTGAAGACCCACCAGTTCTGTGAAGCATTGCAGATCTGTTTTTGTTCTGTACAGCAGTGTATTGTACCTTCTTGTAAGTTTATACTATAGTTCTTCAGGGGAAGGACTCTGCTATATGTCATATTTACACATTGTACGTTGTCATGCATTTATGCTGCTTAGCCCCTCCAGTTATACATTTAGCTAAATGAATATGTTGAACCCTCTCTTTTCAGTATGATGCTGTTCCAATCCAGTCGAGTGTGGTTATATGTTCCTGCCCATCCCCATCAATGGTGAGGAACCAGACAGATTCCAGCACTCCAACTGTCATTGCCACCTGTGGCAGCAGAAAAGGGTCTAACATGGAGGGAACTGCAGCTGAATCAAGGTCTAGTTCAAACTCCCTACAGCAACATTCAGGACAACAGCCTTCACAGCCTCGAAAAAAACGACGTGAGAATTTCAAATTTGGGAAAATTCTGGGTGAAGGATCTTTCTCAACAGTGAGTAATATAGCTTTTTTTTCAGCTCCTTGCTATATTGGGTCAACAAAAACATAACCATAGTCATTGAAAGAAAGGGGTGGATGGGAGCTCAAGAGGTCAACTAGTCCACCCCCCACACTGAGGCAGGACCAACTATACTTAGACCATCTCTGACAGGTGTTTGTCTAGCCTCTTCTTAAAAACATGATGAGTGAGATTCTACCACCAACTCTGGTAACATATTCCACTATGTAACAATCCTTGTAGTTAGTTTAGATATTAGGAAATACTTCCTAACTGTCCCTTGCTGCAGATTAAGTGATCATGTCCATGATAGTAGGACAAGAAATAAAGAACAGTTGATCAATGTCCTTTTTATAACAGCCATTAACCTATTTGAAGACTGCTATCAGGTCCCTCACAACTCTTCTTTTCTCAAGATTCAAACATACACTTTTTTTTTTTTAACCTTTCCACAAAGGTCAGGTTTTGTAAATCTCTTACCATTTTTGTTGCTCTCCTTAGCATGCTCTCCAGTTTGTCCACATCTTTCTTAAAATGTGGCATCCAAAACTGGACAGATTCCTCTAGCTGAGGCCTCACCGTTCCCATGCAGAATGAAAGTTACTTCCCATATCTTACATATAAAACTCATGTTAATACACCCCAGAATATTAGCCTTTTTCACAACTGCTTCACATGGTTGGCTTATGTTCTATTTGTGTTTTGTTATATACCCTCAGATCTTCTTCTGCTATACTACTGGTTAGCCAGTTATTCCCCATTTTGTATTTATACATTTACTTTTTCCTTCTAAAGTGTATACTTGTCTTTACTGAATTTCATCTTGTTGACTTCAGATCAATTCTCCAGTTTGTCAAGATCATTTTGAATTCTAATCCTGTTCTTTAAAGTCCTTATTACCCCTTCCTGCTTGGTGTCATTCACAAATTTTATAAACTTACTCTCCTCTCCATTATCCAAGTCATCATTAAAAATGTTTAATAGTACTGGACCCAGGACAGGCCCCTGCAGTGTCCCACTAGACAGTCAACCATCGATAACTACTCTGAGGACTCTTTTTTTGACCAATTTTGCACCCATGTTACAGCAATTTTGACCACATTTCCCTGGTTTGCTTTTCAGACTATCATATGGTACTGTGGCAAAATCCCTACTAAAATCAAGGTATATCACATCTGCTGCTTCCTCCCCGTGCACTAGGCCACTGACTCTGTCCAAGGAAATTAGGTTGGTCTGGCATGACTTGTTCTTGACAAATCGTTGTTGGCTACTACTTATCTCCTTATTATGCTCTGGGTGCTTTCAGACTGATTAATAATTTGTTCCAGTATATTTCCAAATATTGAAGTTAGGCTGACTGGTATATAATTCTCTGGTCCTCATCCCCTATTTAATGATAGGTATTATGTTTGCCTTTCTTCAGTCTTCTGGAACCTCATGTATTCTCAAAGATAATCACTAATGGTTCTGAGATTTTCAGCTAGTTCCTTTTAGTACCTAAGAGTGCACTTTGTCAGCTCCTGCCAACTTGAATACATCTAACTTAGCTAAATATTCTTTAACCTGTTCTTTTCCTAATGGCTTCTTTTCTCTTCCCCCTTGTCAGTAGTAATTGTATTAAGCAGCGGTTCACAATTGACCTTTTTTTAATGAAGACTAATGGATATTTTGTGTGAAACATCTAGTACAATAACTCTTCACTTAACGTTGTAGTTATGTTCCTGAAAAATGCGACTTTATCCAAAGTGATGTTAAGCAAATCCAATTTCTCCATAGGAATTAATATAAATAGAGGGGGTTAGGTTACAGGGATTTATTTATTTATTTATTTATTTTTGTGCCAGACAAAAGACATTATAGACATGGGGGGAATAGCTCAGTGGTTTGAGCATTGGCCTGCTAAACCCAGGGTTGTGAGTTCAGTCCTTGAGAGGATCACTTAGGGATCTGGGGCAAAATCAGTACTTGGTCCTACTAGTAAAGGCAGGGGGCTGGACTCAATGACCCTTCAGGGTCCCTTCCAGTTCTGTGAATAGGTATATCTCCATATATTAATAGAAGTTTTAAACAATTTTAAACAGTTTAATATTGTACACAGCAGTGCATGAATGTGAAGCTTGCCTGAGGTGACGGAGTAAGAGGGTGGAATATTTCCCAGGGAATGCCTTGCTGCTAAATGATGAACTAGCACTTGGCTGAGCCCTTAAGGGTTAATACGCTGTTGTCACACTCTACCAGGCAGCATGGACTGAGGCAGGAGGGAGGAAACACAATAGATGCAGGGCAGTAGCTGCAAACACTTCCCTGCAAAAACTGAACCCAGTGATGAGGCCATGCTATCCAGCTGGAGCGCACCACTCCCTCTTCCTGACAGCACATGCACGGCTGCACTGATGCTGGCTTTCCAAAGGGCTGCGGGGTGTATGCATGAGTAAGAGAAAAAGAGATGTGCATTGCCCCTTTAAGTATGCTGACACCACTTCAAGTACGTTGCCCTTTTAAGGAGATCAGACAGGAAGCAACAACTTCCAGACAGCTCCCTCTTTTCTGTCCCTCTGCTCCGCTTTGTGAGGGACATCCTGATATCAGCACCCGTCTCTCCCCCTCCCCCAGCAAGCAGGAAGCTCCTGGGAGCAGCTCCTGGAAGCAGCTCCAGGGCAGAGGGCAGGGCAGGAGCAGCATGGCAGAGGGACAGCTGAACTGCTGCTGGGCAGCTGCAAGCACATATGTTACAGGGAATTTAGGGGAGGCAGCTCCCCCCAATTCTAATCCCCACAAATAGGGCCTGCTCTTCCAGAGAATCCTGCAAGCAGTGGACAAAGCAAGCAGCTGCTGAATGACATTCTAAGGAAGCATTGCACATCTTTAAAAGAGCTTGTTTCCTAATAGATCAGCAGTGTGACAACGTTAAATGAGGAGTTACTGTATGACTTCCTAGATCAGGACTCTCTTAATGCATTAGTAATGATGAGTAACATTTTGTTCTTTTGGTTTTTCTTTCCTTTTATATTTGAATAAAGATCACTTCTGACAATGTTTAAGCATATTATTCAGTAACTCAATTATTATTATAGACGCCTAGTACTGGCTGTTACAATGGAAGTAGTTTGACAGCCTGTCTACTTACATTCTTGTACTGCACCCATCACTGTCTTCCTCAGTCTGGTCAGGCCACAAGTGCAGACTAATAGATGTTCACATGCTCATAATTTCAGTTTTGTGAAACTGAATCAACACTTTGTCCATTTTTGGTTTTTATAAAGTTACTACCCTTTAGTTCCTACAGAAACTCCTTGGGTGAGCTTTGAAACCTCAAATTTGGCATAAGAATAGTCATTGAGAAATTTATTCTCAACCAAGTTTGAAAAAAACAATGGTTGAATAATTGAGTGTGTTCAATGTGCAGTAGAAAATGTCATTAAGTTTACACTTCAAGATGTGGTGTTTATGCATGCTGATCTACTTTGTGCATCCATCCTTCAATTCACATAAAAAGCACCTTCTGCCTTAAATACTTGAATTTTAATTTTTCAGAAGACATTATGTCCCAATGTGTAGTTTTAGTGGCTTAAGCGTTTATCGTGGTGGAGTTTCTCATGCTCTTTTAAATATTTAAGATTTACTTTGATCTGGTCTGAAGGATTTGAACTGAGTTAGAGGTTTATGCCATTGTAAGAATTTAATGCACCTCAAAACATGATGCCACTGTAAGGATTTCAGTTAAAGTTCTTGTTCTGCCTTAATTTTATTTGTATTTTTTTAAAACCAAGTGCACGTGCACATACACAGGAAATGAATGGTTGCATAGATGCTTACTAAAATCTGGAAATCCTAATGTCGGATTTTAACAGTAAATTAACTTGGCTGGATTACACACCATAATTTGTCCGATAGTACCTTTTGCCCAAATAAATCTATTAGTCTTTAAGGTTCTACCAGACGACTCGTTGTTGTTGTTTTTTTTTTTTGTGGATACTGACTAACACGGCTACCCCGATACATGACACAACAATTTGTTTCCTGATTTTAAATGAGTAGTTTAATATATTACTGACTGACTTATAGTAAAATGTATAGGAAGTGCAATGTGGCAGAATTACTATTGCAGTTAGCTTTATGACATGTTTTCCAGTGACTTTAACAAAGCAGTGTTAAAGTTCCATTAAAGTGGCTTTTTCATTATATAAATCTAATATTACTATAAGTATGTATGTGTCAGTGTGGCTACACAGTAGCTAAAGTGTTTTTTAAATTGTTTTGATTTATGGCAATCTGTTGGCTTATCTCAGTCATTGTAAACTTCTCGTATTTTTGTTATCAAGGTGGAATTGGCTACAATGCAGAGATTGAGAAGTTGATGTAAATCCCCAATTCTGCAAGCATTTATGCATGTGAGTAGTTCCAGTGATCTCAGTGGGACTATTCACATGTGTAAAGTTATTAAAGTGCATTTTTGCAAGATTGAGGCTTATGTTTTATATTGTTTCTTGACTGTTGGCTAACTTGACTATTCTAACACAAATAAATATAAATATATCCATTCTCCAAAATGCTAGCTCTATATATCTGGGCATGTTGATATTTAAATATTAAGAACATATCTTGAAAAGAGCTAGTTTAGTAGACTTCAAAAATGTTGAAATTATGATAGAGCTGGGGTAGGGGAAAAATTTTTAGCAAAAAAGAAACACAACACCCCTCTTTCTGACCAAATCTGATGATAAATATTGTAGCCTGAGGCCTAAATGTTTTAAAGATTGTTATGTTTGAAAAAAAAATATTATAAATTCATAATTTTTAAACCTTGACTATTTCTAATCTGACTTCTCATTGATCTGCTTCTGTTAACTTCAGACCTCTTACACTAAGAAAATAGAAAAGTGAACAACCCTCCTACAGTTTTTATTGAGAAGTAAACTTCCAACAAAATACCCATTTTTGGAGCAGTGTAACTCTCTTTAGATAAACCTATTCAGGGGATATAAGACCATTAGCCTTAAGTATAATACTTTCACTTAATAGCATGAATTTGAAATAAATTAAGATGTTGGAGTATTCTGCTCTAACTTAAAAAAAAAATTGGCATATAAACAAGCATGGTATGATGATAGAAAATAATTTGGTGTAGATTATGTGAGAACTAGGAGTAGATTATATTCCTCCTAATGCATTGTTAGAAACCTAATATGAAAACTGGTTACTGGAACATTCTAGATAATCTGATGTAGCAGACACATTCTTGCTTGTATTCAGGCAAGGTGACGCTGTGCATGCAGCTGTTGTTTTGTGTGTATCTAATTAAAATTCCCCTATTATGAAACTTCTATAATAATAATTGGTATATCTCCATATATTATTTATCTCCTAGAATTGGAAGGGACCTTGAAAGGTCATCAAGCCCAGCCCCCTGCCTTCACTAGCAGGACCAAGTACTGATTTTTGCCCCAGATCCCTAAGTGGCCCCCTCAAGGATTGAACTGACAACCCTGAGTTGAATAGGCCAGTGTTCAAACCACTGAGCTATCCGCCTCCCTCTTATTCCCTACAGACTGTAAATTCACTTGCATTCCACTAACACATTCCTTCTGAAACTTTTTTCTTTTAAAAAAAATTTGGAACCATTGTCTTGAAAGCCTCTTCTCCCTCCAGCCCCCTAACCCCTTTCACCACTGCTGTTTGGAACTCTTCCACCCTTTTTCATTAGTGAACTGTTTTATCTTGTCAAATTGTAGGCTACATTGAAAGCCTTTCTGCTGCTTCTAACTCTTAATCTTATTGATAAATTGATTAAAGTGCTCAAGGACACTAAGCAGGACATGGAAACACACAATGGCAGCATTTTATTTATTTAAAAGCATATAAAAAGAAAAATAACTTCAGGAAATATTTTTGCTGAATTTGCCTGAAACACACAGCAGAGATGCATGTCTTCTTGTAGAAAGATCATCAATGATTTAGTGTAGCATATTATGTTGTAACCCATATGATTTCCTGAAGAGGAGACTAAAATCTAGTTTATTGATTACCTGGTGGGGTTAGAGGCCCTAGTTCAGCAAAAGACTTAAGCATGTAGTGAACTTTAAATACCTTGACTTCAGTGTGACTCAAGAACATGCTTAATTGATTTGCTGATTTAGAGCAATGATGTGGAATGTATATGGCATGGGGTTCATTAAACATCTATTGGCATAGGGATTGAGGTTAATACAAAATTCAAACTGTGACTGGGAATGAAGACCAAGTTGGCATCCTTGTATATATTTTTAATGAGCCAATTACATTGTGACTTTTTTTCCCCCCTAAACCAGGTTGTCTTGGCCCGAGAATTGGCAACTTCCAGAGAATATGCCAGTAAGTAATGATTCCTTCAAGCTAAATGTTTTAGGCATAACATTGAAATTGGTGTCTTTACCTATATTCATTTTAAATTATTCTGTTACCTTCTTGCCCGCTAATGAGGGAAGAATGGGAGCAACTATTAATCGGGGAAGTTTGGCATTTTTTAGAGCGTCAATTTTATCTAACCAGTCAGTTTGCAAAACTACTTAGTTTACAAGACGCCTTGTTTGGGCTGAAGTCCTCTGCGTTTTCATTGTTTTTCTTCTTTGTCTTCAAGTTAAAATTCTAGAAAAACGTCATATCATAAAAGAAAATAAGGTCCCCTATGTGACCAGAGAGAGAGATGTAATGTCCCGTCTGGATCACCCTTTCTTTGTGAAACTCTACTTCACATTTCAGGATGATGAAAAGCTGTGTATCCTTTTGAATTAAATATTTATTACGAAGTGTTTGAAAGTAGCAAGTGAATTATTTCATTAAAACCTATAGAGCTTTACTGGAATAAGAAAAACATGGAAAGAAAGTGAGCAGCACTTTCTTTAGTGTGATAAACTCTTTAGCATCTAGNCACTGAGCTATCCGCCTCCCTCTTATTCCCTACAGACTGTAAATTCACTTGCATTCCACTAACACATTCCTTCTGAAACTTTTTTCTTTTAAAAAAAATTTGGAACCATTGTCTTGAAAGCCTCTTCTCCCTCCAGCCCCCTAACCCCTTTCACCACTGCTGTTTGGAACTCTTCCACCCTTTTTCATTAGTGAACTGTTTTATCTTGTCAAATTGTAGGCTACATTGAAAGCCTTTCTGCTGCTTCTAACTCTTAATCTTATTGATAAATTGATTAAAGTGCTCAAGGACACTAAGCAGGACATGGAAACACACAATGGCAGCATTTTATTTATTTAAAAGCATATAAAAAGAAAAATAACTTCAGGAAATATTTTTGCTGAATTTGCCTGAAACACACAGCAGAGATGCATGTCTTCTTGTAGAAAGATCATCAATGATTTAGTGTAGCATATTATGTTGTAACCCATATGATTTCCTGAAGAGGAGACTAAAATCTAGTTTATTGATTACCTGGTGGGGTTAGAGGCCCTAGTTCAGCAAAAGACTTAAGCATGTAGTGAACTTTAAATACCTTGACTTCAGTGTGACTCAAGAACATGCTTAATTGATTTGCTGATTTAGAGCAATGATGTGGAATGTATATGGCATGGGGTTCATTAAACATCTATTGGCATAGGGATTGAGGTTAATACAAAATTCAAACTGTGACTGGGAATGAAGACCAAGTTGGCATCCTTGTATATATTTTTAATGAGCCAATTACATTGTGACTTTTTTTCCCCCCTAAACCAGGTTGTCTTGGCCCGAGAATTGGCAACTTCCAGAGAATATGCCAGTAAGTAATGATTCCTTCAAGCTAAATGTTTTAGGCATAACATTGAAATTGGTGTCTTTACCTATATTCATTTTAAATTATTCTGTTACCTTCTTGCCCGCTAATGAGGGAAGAATGGGAGCAACTATTAATCGGGGAAGTTTGGCATTTTTTAGAGCGTCAATTTTATCTAACCAGTCAGTTTGCAAAACTACTTAGTTTACAAGACGCCTTGTTTGGGCTGAAGTCCTCTGCGTTTTCATTGTTTTTCTTCTTTGTCTTCAAGTTAAAATTCTAGAAAAACGTCATATCATAAAAGAAAATAAGGTCCCCTATGTGACCAGAGAGAGAGATGTAATGTCCCGTCTGGATCACCCTTTCTTTGTGAAACTCTACTTCACATTTCAGGATGATGAAAAGCTGTGTATCCTTTTGAATTAAATATTTATTACGAAGTGTTTGAAAGTAGCAAGTGAATTATTTCATTAAAACCTATAGAGCTTTACTGGAATAAGAAAAACATGGAAAGAAAGTGAGCAGCACTTTCTTTAGTGTGATAAACTCTTTAGCATCTAGTCATTATTGAAATGGCTACTTGAATTCTTGAGTAGATATGAAACCACAAATATGTCAAGTATTTTCAAACAGGAGGTCTCGTAAGTTTATGTAACACTATTTATACATGCTGGTTTAAATAGACATAGTAATATAGCCTGCACCCAAAATTTCATGTCCCTTTAAATTACCACCACATGACAGAAATGATGCATTTTAAAATATTTTTAAGCCAGTAGTGTTTTTCCAAGAAACTATTTTTGTAGTCACTTTTTTTTATATAGGAGCTATCATATTGTGTTCTGCTGCAAAACTACCAAGAGGCAGAACAGAAATGCCAAACATAGGGTTGCCAACTTCCTATTGGCTGAAAACTGGACTCTGAGGCCCCACTCCCTGCTCTACCTCTTTCCCCCTTCCCCCGGCCTCGTCACATCCCCTACTCTGCCTCTTCTCCCAAGGCCCTGCAATCTCCCTCTCCTGGCTGGATCATCACCACCTCACTCCCCCAACCAGGTCCAGGACTGGGACAGGAGCCGCTGCAGTCTGATGTGAAGTCTGCCTGCAGGTAGGAGGCAGCCCTGGCTATGCCGGGGCAGGTGTGAGTTGATGACACTCGTCCCCCACATTAACTGGATTTTTGGTGTCTGGTCAGTACATCTGACTGGACACTGCCCATTCTCCTTTTCAACCTGACTTTCCGGTCGAAAACCGGGCACCTGGCAACTCTATCCTGAACTCTACTAACATCATTAATGCTATAATACAAATAAAAAAATTAAACTGAATATATCTGTACTTTGTGAGAGATGAACAGGGAAAACTCAATATTAACTGTATTAGCAGTGTCAAAATTAGTAGGAGAAAAGATTGTGTTTAAGTTGATTTATTTAAAATTTTGTTTTCTTACAATATTTTACTTTTGATACAGGCGGTAAAACAAAAACTGAGTTTTAAAAAAAGGCGTGGCCATGTTCCTTTCTTATATTCAGTCATTTCTGTCCATTAAATCATCAGAGTTGTTAAGCTTCTCTCATCTAAAATGGCTTGTAGAGTAATCTGAATAATGGGGCTAAGGCACTGAAGAGGTTCTGCTTGGGCCTTTTAGTAGAAGTTCTTAGAATTACTGTGCAAGAGACCTGACTGGTCATTGGTTACAGTGTGAAGAGGAGATCCTGTGTCCCAACAGGAATGTGTAGTCTTTATTCCCCATGTCATCTCTCTCCAACCATTCTTAAAGGTTTGTTTATTTCAAGTTAATTTTATGTTGGTAAGTATTCTCTCTTCAGAGCGCTGGAGCCTGAGGTCACTTTTTATTCATAGAATAGTTACAATACCAGGCTATGGCAAACTTCCCTCTGAGCTTTCTGCTCTGCAGTGGTGCTTTCTAGGGGTGAAAGGATAGATCTAGTCTCCTTCCAGGGCTCATTTTATCCTTCATGATATACTTTCTGAGGCTACCAACAATAGGCAGGATGTAGTAGTGTCTTTTTGTAATGTGGACACCTGCTTACTACAAACTAGACTGAAACTAGTACATTTTGTATAACTCTCCAAATGGCAGTCAGGTGATATGACTCTTAGGGCAAATTTTCAGCCTGGCCATAACTGGGTCTCTATTTTTGCAGGAGCTAATAGCTGTAGGTGAAGTTTGAATTCAGTTATTTAAGTGATTTAGACATGTCATTAACTAATGTCTCAAAGCAGAGCATTTAAGCTTCTAAATTACCATAATTGTATGCTATAAAAATGGAGAGTAGCGTCAGAAAATGTTGGCTTGGATTAGTACTAACACAGTTTTGGAATTAGGCTCTATAGTCCTTCCATAGGTCTCATTCAATCTTATTTTTGTTATAGTCCTCAAAAATAAGTTCGAGTTTTGATGTTTTAAAATGTTCTAATGATAATCCTTAACTTCATATTCAGATTTTGGACTTAGCTATGCCAAAAATGGAGAGCTTCTAAAATACATTCGCAAAATTGGCTCATTTGATGAGACCTGTACCAGGTTTTATACTGCTGAAATTGTATCAGCATTAGAGTACTTGCATGGAAAGGGAATAATTCACAGGTAAGGTACTTAATTGGGACCAACATATTTGCAACTGTATGTGATAAGAGTAGTTTGTTTTTTGGTAAAGCTCACTTGTAATATAATTTAAATATGACTAAACATGTAGTTCTTATTAAAAAAAAAAAACAACAATTTTTTTGTGAGTATAAATATTCCTCTGCTGTGTTATGATTCAAAATCAAACTAGTGCTTGTGAATAGAGCCCTGCAGCGAGACTGAGATTCTGTGAGTCCTGCTGCTATAATAGCAGGATTGGTAAAATGTACTTTGTTGCAGGGAGGATTGGGTGGGCAAAAAAAACATGTTGTGACAATTTGCGGGAAAACACTAAATCTGTTGTCTGTTTGTCATAAATAGGATTTCAGCAATGTAAAGCAAGTTTTTCTTTGTTTAAATGTTATAATACTTAAATTTAAGCAGGGGATAGAAAGAGTTAAAGTATGGTTTTTACATGATTTAAGCAAAATTAGTTTTATTACTTTAGTGGTGTAAATTGTCTGAATTCCATTTTTTTTATATAATATATGAGAGATTCCCCCATGTGTTTTCTCTCTGTCTTGTGGGATCTAAAGTTTTTGTAGGTGGGAGTGGGATACAAATGCAAGAAACAATATGAGAATGGGAGTGGATATTGCAGGGCGGAAGTGGGATTTAAGAAACAGTCCTGAGTGTCGCTCTGCTTGTGAATTATAGTGTATAGGAGACTATATATAAACAAAAGTAAAACTGACTTAGTCCAGTTTTTACATTTCTACTCAGCTTGGACAAAGAGCAGAAATGGTGAAAAGACTATTTAGGGTATGTCTACACAGCAACTGGACACCCACGACTGGCTAGTGCCAACCAACTGAGGTTTGCAGGGTTCGGAGTGTGGGATTGTTTAATTGCTGTGTAGGCTTCTAGGCTTGAGCTGGAGCCCGAGCTTGGGGGACACAGACAGAGGGGGACACCCCCACAGGGTTCTAGTGCCCAGGCTCCAGCTGGAGCCCAGAAGTCTACACAGCAATGAGGCAGCCTTGCAGCTCGAGACCCACGAGCCTGAGTCAGCTGGCATAGGCCAGCCGTTGGTTTTTCTTTGCTGTGTAGACATACTCTTAAAGTCTACTTTAGATAATCTAAAGTGGTGATGACAACACAGCTAGGGTGCAGTTAACATTTATCTTGAGTCCCTTTTTAAAACTAATTTTGGTTGTTATAGGAAAATGTTTAACCTTTCTAAAAGCTTTTAATTGGGTCTCTAAAGAGCCCCAAGAGAAGAATTACAATCTTATTGTTTGGATGAGAATATTCTGTCATATATACAAAATTGGTTTGCTAACTAAGTAGATTGTACCCCTATTTGACACAATAGCGAAATGGGCAGGGGTGATTGGGAGTGGAGATTGTACCATAGAATCTAAAGTTGAGAAGAGACCTATTAGGTCATGTATTCCGAAGGTTCCCAAATGGTGGTTCCTGGAACACTTGCTCAGGGTCTCTGGAGACAGATCTGATCATGTGATGCTGGCTCTTCTTGTTTCCAGTTGTGTGTAAAAAAAAAAAAAAAAAAACTAAATACATTTTCTAATATTTTTGCATAGAAATAGTTGTGAATGGGACGGAGGAAATTTGTCCATGCATTCTGACAGGGAGAAGGTGTCCATGGAACACTAGGATAGAAGAAAGACTACAAAAGAGTTCAGGAGTTTAGTTTCCCTGCCAGTAATGTATGAGAGATTCCGCAAAGGTCAAAAAAAAATGCTATTTAATATTTTAATTACTTACAGGGAAGAGGGGCACTGTTTCCTGTATTGTTTTGTTTGTCTTTTATGTAATCACAAGCGTGTTTTTAAAATGTGTATAAATTTACCTTCATTTATGTATTTCTTTTAGTAGGGCTTTATTAGAAATCTGGCATTGTAGAAGAATTGCTTGTAGATGTCTTAAGTTTAGAATGTTATGAAGGTAGTTATAGGCAGCTCAGTACTGGGTGGTGAGATCAAGTTTCTGCTGACATCACAATCATTGTACAGTTGATTTAGTTAGGAAACCATATTCTATTAAAATACTTAGAACTCTCTTGGGGTTTTCTTGAACTCTAAGAAATATGACAGTAAATAACCAGACATCTTAAAGTGTTTCTACTTTGAAAAGTAACTCTGTAGAAATGGCATCTTCTGTTCTTTGAGCTTTTGTCCACATGAGTTCTATTTTAAGTGTCCATACCCCTTGAGTGGGAGTCTGGAATCTTTTAACCATCAGTGACAATAGAAGTCTGTGCCCCACCCTGAGTGTATAAAGGGCAGAACAGCCCCAAGTACCACTTGGTTTCCTTGTCCCTGCCAAGGCAGTGAGTTGGAGCAACACAGAATCCTTCTTCCCTGCTACATCACAGGTAGTAGTAGTTGTAGTAGTAAAGATTATTCTTAATAGTTCTAAAAGTTGAAGTTGTTAGAGCCTGTTGGCCAAAAGAACCCCACCCTCCCCCCAAACGCGCACACACAACTTTTTTTGTTTTTTCCCTTGATACCGTGATTCACACAAGGCTGAGTCTTGGTCCCCAGATTTTAAAATCTGCCTAGCTTGTGACTCACCCATGCCTGCAAGCGATGCTCATGCAAAATGTTTGTTCTGCTTGAGGAAGTCTTATATAACTGACAAGTATGCACTTTGCATGTCATTTTCAAAACATACTCAAAGAGTTTGATGCCTGTCTGAAAGTTTTCTTCACCAAGAAATTTACAGGGAACATGTCAGACTCTGAAGCTCCCTCTCTAGAGAATGCTATTCCACTAAAGCCTTTGTCTATCAGTTTCCTAGCTACCAGGGAAACCACTCTAGGTGTTGACAGGTCTTCTGCATCCAAGGCTGTGCCTTCACTGTATACTAAGCATGGGGGTAAGCAATTACTGGATAAATTAACTGGTGATAGCCTAATCCAGAATAGCATGATCACATTACAATGTTGTCATCACCTCCATCCATACTGGTACTGTAAGTAGTTGCACCAAGCAATAAAGCTGTCTGGGTACTTATCCGAGGACTTATAGCACCATAATTTATTGTGCCTCTGTTTGCATTCACAGATGTTGTAAAACAAATTGACTGCCCACTCTGGTTATACACTGGTACAAGGGCTTATTAATGGGCATTGTTGTGTTGTATGAAACACTAGAAATGTGCGAAGCTGGAGAAATTGCCAGCAGGCAACTGCAAGATGGATGCTGAGCAGAGGCAGATTGATAGTCTACTTCCAGTTGGGGGTTTATGGGAAGGGATTGGAGGACCATTGTGTCCCAGCTGTTGTGGCTGCACATCTGCACTGCAGTTACCTCACGATAACAATGCACATTAAAACCTACCTCTCTGTCTGTTCTGTAGCTCAGGGAATGGTGGCTATTATGCTGTGCAGCACTGATAGAAGTGGGTGACTGTGTGCGTGACAGTGTGCACTTGAAGAGTGCTGTGGGAAGATCTCACGATTTGAGTTCAAGTTTAAATCTTCAGTGAAGACGAGCCCCTAAAGACCTTATGCTGCTCTGAAACATTCTGGAATATCCTTTTTCCTTCCTAAGTCAGTCAGAAAAATCCCACCTGCTGAAGGCAGAGACACCTTGTGTTGGTCAAAATCTCCAATACCAACAAAGAAAAAAAATCCAAATTATATTATGCTGAGGCTTCCAAGTTGATTTTCCTTAAAATCAAATTGGCACAGTATACCACCAGACCCTTTAAGGGTTTGTTTATTTACCTCGCAATCACACTAACTATCTTCTACTGTCCCTGCCAGCTCATTAGTACTATTGGCTTCAGAACCATCTATCACTGATTCCTTGGAGCTGTGCTTACAGCTGTGTCAGCCACTTCAGTACTAGCAAACTTGGTGCTGATTACATTAGTACCAGTCCCTATTATTTTGCAGTGTCCTTTTATAGCTCCAGTGGACTTAATGATCACTCCAGAACTGAATTCTCCTCTAATGGACTTTTCTCTGCTTTCTATGGGTTTGAAGGCAGTTTCTGTACTGGAACCAAAGGTACTAGACATGAAGATATCCATTTGACCTTCATCACTGGTACCAATGGCTGTCTCTTAAGAGATACAGGGATTCTATGGTGAAGTTTTACTATTCTGACTCCTCTTGTGACACTAGGAGTACTTCTCCGTGTTATCCGCATTCTCCAAATATGATACTGGAGAGGGAGGTCCCATCTTCTGACAGGACTCAAATGCCATTGTTTCCACTACTTTGTGTGATACAGCATGGCCAGAGGGCAGCAGGAGAGTGTTAGCAGGGAGCCTTATTCCCTGCAAGGGGAGGAAGGTTTGCTATAGGTTAATTAGAGCACCTGTAGCCAATTAGAGCACCTGATGCCAATTAGAGCACCAGCAATCAGTCACATGATAAAAAACCCTGCTTCAGTCAGTGTGGGAGTTGGAGCAGGAAGGTTTGGTTGGAGCAGAGAGCAGTTTGAAGAAGTTGGAGAAGAGTTTTGAAGAGAAACAAAAGGAAAGTTTGGAGGAGTGCTGCGGTGGGCTGAGAAATCCAAAAGAAACCCTAGGTAAGGGGCACCTGGCTTGTGTAGAAGGAGGGCAAGAAGGCCCTTCACAAGCTGAAGGGCAGGAGAAGGAAGTAACCCAGGGGAAGGAACCGCTAGTTCATGTAGTTTAACCACAATCTAGGCCCCTGTTGGGACTGAGAAGAGGCGGCGGGCCAGGTCCTCCTCTCCACTCCCTCTCACGGACACTAGTGGGTAATTAAACTACCGGTTCATGGAGGCAAGCAATGGCGCCTGAACTTCCCCCAAGAAGAGAGCGCGAGACCCAGCATAACAGGACGCACAGTGTGCCACACGTGATGTTAAGAGTGGGATCTGCATGCTGGGGACT
Organism: Chelonoidis abingdonii; assembly: GCF_003597395.2. Taxonomy (NCBI): domain Eukaryota; kingdom Metazoa; phylum Chordata; order Testudines; family Testudinidae; genus Chelonoidis; species Chelonoidis abingdonii. Next base: position 366,455 of record NW_027424264.1, on the reverse strand, counting down.
TAGCAGCGTAGGCAAACTCCCCATCCTTACGATGGACGACGTGGTCGGCCCTTATACAACCACAGCGGCCCAAGCAGGAGGCTACCTCGGGTCAAGCAACGGCCAACAGGAGCGACTAGAAAGCAGCAGGAGACCAATCATCTGTTGATGAGTCAGGCTGCTTCAGGACTGGCCCTGTGAAAGACCTCGGTGAACCAGATGAAGGACCTTATGGGGCAGAATCGCAACTGTGAAGGGACACCGGACCATACGGGCTAGCCACTGCCTACAGAAAATGACACAGGAGGCTGATGTGGAGGCATACCTCCTGGCTTTTGAAAGAGCAGCCCTGCGGGAGGCCTGGCCCCGGAGATCAGTGGTCCTGGTATCACTGCCCCCCATTTCTGTGTGGGGAAGCCTAGAAGGTTCCTACGTATGCTGCAGAAGCTGCAGCAGATTATCCCAGCTAAAGGCAGAGATCCTGCCAGGTCGAGTAACGACGGCACCTGCGAGCCAGAGTTCCAGAGTGGCGTATGCGGAGACAAGACACCTCGATCACAAAATTGGTTGACCTATCCCCTGAACCGCGAAATGGCTGTGCCTTGAGCCCTTAGCTCTGAGAAGATGAAGGAGGTACTGGTATTGACTGGTATATGAGGCGGGCTACCACCAGGTTCCAGGTCTTGGGTTTGGGCCAGAATGATCCTCTAACTATGATGAGTTGGTCTCACCTCGTGGAAAGACAGCTGGCAGCCTGCGAACTTTCGCAGACCCAGGCGGGAGACACGGCAATCCAGGAAAGCCAACCCCAAGGCCCCGGACCTGTCGAGAAATATAGAGAACTGTAACCGGGGAGGGGAAAGACACCGAGGCATGGCTCGAGGCCAGGACAGGGATCTGGGGGTTTGGGAAGAGAGGTGGGGGGCCGGCCAAATAGCGCCGCAGGCAGAGGTGACAACCCGGAATAAGGGGGCAGGTGTTTGAGTGTGGGGAAATTGGGGCATGATAGCAGCCAATGCCCCAACTACAGGAAGAACCTATGCAGTGTAATTTGGGGGCTTAACGGGGAGCCTAATCGGCCTGGAGGGGTCACGTGACCTTAACATGATATTCCAGACTGTAAAAATGAATGGTATAAAGCCATGAGCAATTAATTAGATTCGTGGAGTGGCTGTCATGCTGGTCTCGGAAGTTGGTGGGAACAGACCAACTAACCCGAGCCAAAAACACAGGGTACATGCGTACATGGCCTGTGAATTTTACTCTAACAATTCGGTATGGATTTGAGATCCAGGGGAATACTAAACCAGGGTTTTCTGCAGGGGTGGTCCCACAGCTCCCTACCCTGGTTTTGATTTGGGAGAGACTTCCCGGGTTGAAGAGCTTACTTACCCTGCTAGAGCCAGGGGAGGGTTGCACCCCAGGCTGAGACGAGGCAACTAAAGATAGCCTCACTTCCAGTGTTTGGCCGACATTTGCTCCAGAGTTATTCTCATCCCTGGAAACCCTGAAGGTCTAGGCGAGACCGAAGGGCAGATAAAAGGTAGGGACCAGGATTCTAGCAGCAATCAAAACTCCTTGTGGGTAGGCGAACCCGCTTCAGGGGACCAGGAAGAATGATTCAGGCAAGGACGACTCGGAGGGCGGTTCCTAGCCCAAGTGTGGAGCACGCCCAGGGGAAGAGATAGATAGGCCCCCTAAATTCGGTCAGTTCTGTACTGCATGTGAGAGCTTTGGAGGACCAGACGAAGATACCATTATATGCGAACATGAGGGAGGAGTCGTGGAAGTAAACGGTGTGCTGTGGAGAAAGATCAAAGGCCCAAGGCTATATTTATGTGCCTCAAACGCGATCTCTTGTATAGGAATAGAGCAAATACGAGGGGAAGAAGTAGAGCAACTCTTAGTCCCACACGGAAAACACATAAGGGCAGTGAGAACCAGAGTTTAGACTCACAGTCATCTATTTGGGGGAACATCTAGGGGTAGACAAGACATACATGGGGGATAGAATCCTAAGAAGGTTTTATTAGGCCAGGGATACGCACAGAAGTCCAGCGCTCTTGTGCCTCCCTGCCTGAAATGCCAGTGCAATAGCCCCTGACCTCACTTGCGGGCCCCATTAGTACCTTTGCCTATTAATTGACGTCTTTCGAGAGGACAGCCATGGACATAGTGGGCCAGTTAGAAAAATAGCACGGGGCACGAAAGGTACTAGTCATCCTTGACTATGCACGCGGTATCCAGAGCCATTCCCTTTAAGAAACCCACATCCGAGGCAAATAGCAAAAGAACTACTACAGGTTTTTGCCAGAGGGGGCATCCTTAAGGAGATCCTAACAGACCAGGGAACCCGTTCATGTCAAAACTAATGAAGACTTATGTGCTTGCTCCGCATCCAGGCCATACGGACCTATGCAGTCTACCGTCCACCAGACAGATGAACTGGATGAGCGATCTTAAATCGTACCCTTAAAAAGTATGATCCGGAAGGTGGTAGCATCAGGATGGAAACGACTGGATGACCTTCTACCAGTATCTAATGTTCGCATATGGGAAGTCCCAGGTGTCCACGGGTTTTTCTCCCTTTGAAAGTATTATATGGACGCCACCACGCGGGATATTAGATAACCAAGGAAGATTGGTAGGAACAACCCAACCCAGGAGACATGTCATTGAGCACGTGACACAGATGAGAGAGCAAATAACTCGAGTAACCCCGATAGTAAGGGAAATTGGAAAAAGCCACAGAGGCCACAGCGGACATATTACAACTGTCGGGCGAAAGTACGGAGATTTCAGCCGGGGGAACGGGTGATGGTGTTAGTACTGACAGCAGAAAGCAAACTTCTAGCCAGCTGGCACGGACCATATGAGAGAGTTCACTTTCCCAATGGCTTCCACTATAAGGTTAGACAACCAGACCGCCGAAAGCCAGAGCAAATCTACCACATCAACTTACTGAAGCCATGGCATGACAGAAAGACGTGTCTGGTCATTCGAGGAGCTCTACCTCAGACAGACGACCCACAGGGACAGGTAAAGATATCTCCTGAATTAACCCCAGAACAACGAACAGAGATCATTGTCCTAGTTCCGGTGGATCATTTCGTATTGTGCACACAACCGGGCCGAATGACACTAGTCCAACATCATATTGTCACCAGCCCCGGAGTAAGGGTGACAATAAGGCCATACCGAATACCGGAAGCTAAAAGGGAAGAAATTAGGATGGAAGTGAAGAAGATGCTGGAACTCGGGGTCATTGAAGAATCCCACAGCCAGTGGTCCAGTCCAATTGTCCTAATCCCCAAGCCATATGGCACCCTGCGGTTTTGTAACGACTTCCGGAAATTGAATGAAGTATCCCACTTCGATGCCTACTCGATACCACGCATTGACAAGTTAGTTGATCAGTTAGGCAAGGCCTGATACCTAACCACTCTGGATCTGACCAAAGAATATTGGCAAATTCCCCTGGCCAAGGAAAAGACTGCCTTCTCTACACCCGATGGCCTGTTTCAATACACTATCCTCCCTTTCGGACTCCATGGGGCCCCTGCAATGTTCCAAAGACTTATGGATAAGTTATTACGACCCCATGCCAAGTATGCCACCGCCTATCTAGACGACATAGTCGTACATAGCCCTGACTGGGAAACAGACCTAGAAAAAGTGGAAGCAGTGCTGGATGCCCTGCAAAAGGCCGGTCTCACTGCTAACCCTCTCAAGTGCATGATAGGACTGGCTGAGGCCAGATACCTCGGGCATGTAGTAGGGAGAGATTTGGTAAAACCCCAATGGAACAAAGTGGAGGCAATACAAGGTTGGTCTCGACCAATCCGCAAAAAGCAGGTCAGAGCATTTTTAGGGATAGTAGGATACTATTGGAGATTCATCCCTCATTTCGCCACAAGAGCGGGGCCATTGACGGATCTGATAAAAGCTCAGGGTCCTGAGATAGTAAAGTGGACTGATGCGACAGAAGAAGCATTTGCAGATTTACGGACAGCCCTATGCTGCCATCCAGTACTCATAGCCCCAGACTTCGAGAAGGAATTCATCCTACAAACAAATGCCTCATAGGTGGGGCTCCAGTGCCGTCCTTTCCCAGATGGTAGGGGAGGAAGCACGCTTTTATACCTCAGGGAAGCTCTCCCCAGGGAACAAAAGTATGCTGTTGTTGAAAAGGAATGTTCTGTGCGATAAATGGGCTATGGAGACTTCTCGCTACTATCTCCTGGGTGGCGGTTTACCCTCGTGACAGACCACGCCCCGCTCAGTGAATGCACAGGAACAGGAGAGGAACGCCAGGGACGAGGTGGTTCCTCTCTGCAGCTTTCCATTTCGGGTCCACCATAGAACTGGAAGCCAACTGGCAACGCTGATGGCCTATCGCAATGGCACTGCCTCTCGTCCACGTAGCCCAACCTGGTTGTTGAGCAGGGCAGGGGAATATGATACAGCATGGCAGAGGGCAGCAGGAGAGTGTTAGCAGGGAGCCTTATTCCCTGCAGGAGGAAGTTTGCTATAGGTTATTAGAGCACCTGTACCAATTAGAGCACCTGATGCCAATTAGAGCACGCAGCAATCAGTCACATGATAAAAAACCCTGCTTCAGTCAGTGTGGGAGTTGGGCAGGAAGGTTGTTGGAGCAGAAGAGCAGTTTGAAGAAGTTGGAGAAGATTTTGAGAGAAAACAAAAGGAAAGTTGGAGGAGTGCTGCGGTGGGCTGAAAAATCCAAAAGAAACCCTAGGTAAGGGGCACCTGGCGTTGTGTAGAAGGAGGCAAGAAGGCCCTCAAAGCTGAAGGGCAGGAGAAGGAAGTAACCCGGGGAAGAACCGCTAGTTCAAGTAGTTCACCACAAATCTCAGGGCCCTGGGTTGGGACCTGGAGAAGAGGGCGGGCCCAGGTCCCTCCTCTCCACTCCCCTCCTCAAGGACACAGTGGGGTATTAAAATACCGTTCAGAGGCAAGCAATGGCGCCCGAACTTCCCCAAAGAAGAGAGCGCGAGACCCAGCATAACAGGACCGGCAATTTACCACATTTGGTATTCCAGGCTTATCATTATGGGACATAGTTGTGACCTTACTCGCCAGGATTGAACCCACAGCAATTCCAGGTCCTGACTCTTCTACATTAAGGTGAAGGAATCAGTCCCTTCATAAGGAACCATCCAAGCCTGTACATTCTGCAGATCAACACTATCATGCAAGAGGTTGAATAGGTTCCTCGTGGAGGAGGATGAAGGGAGCCTTTGGAGGAATATAAATTTCAGCCCTTTTTGCTTTCAGTATCCTTAATCGCTGGATGAAGCAGTTGTGTTATCATCTATGACGATAGATTTCAGTGCTTTTCAAGACTTGCTTAAGAGGAAGGCCAAGGCTTTTTAGAAATTCCTATTGGGATGGTTCAAGAGGATTTTCAATCTCTGGACCATTTGGCCATGCCATTCAATAAGGTAGTACTCGCTGCTGCTAAAGAACTGTGGCAAACCCCTGCCTCAATTGTGGCAACATCTAAGAAAGCAGATCATAAATGTCAAATACTTCCCAAAAGGTTTGAATATTTCTTTGGACATCTAATCCCACTGTCTCTTATGGTTACAAGTACCCACAAATATCCAAGCAATGTGCCTCTCCCCCTTCCCCCAAGATGACTCCTAGGGAGAAAGACCCCAGGAAAATGGACCTGCTTGTTAAGAAAGTATATTCTTCAGCTAGCCTTCAGATGCAGATAAACAATTATCAAGCTTTGTTGGCCAAGTACAGTTTTCTCCAGAAGAACAGGGTTATGCAAATGAACAAAAAACTCCTGCATGATATTAAGAAAGAGTTAAGTAACGTGGCCATAGCAGGGTTTACTTCGTGCCAAAGACAGCTCTTCAAGCATCATTAGATGATTCTGATCTTGCAGCTAGGGCTATAGCTACAGTGGTATTAAGTATCCACAGATCACTGTTAGAAGTCCAAACTATGATCAGGGACTTACCTTTTGAAGGTCCTGACCTTTTCCGTTTAAGGACAGATGAGGCACTTCATACCTGAAGGACTCAAGAGGGCCTCCATTCTCTAGAGCTCTGTGTCCTTTCCAGAAGAGGAAGCAGAGTCTGAGCCACTATCTTTGTCTAGACAAAGGCCTGAGGTGCCCTCACTGTTATCAGAGACCTTTGGGATGCTTGTAAGAGCCTTCTTATCTGAAAGAGAGAGGCCCTTCCCTAAGTTCCCTCTAAGCTGCATCGCCAGGCGCCTGCCCAACAAACTATCCAGTGCTGTGCACTTCAGGTATGCTTCTTCCCACTGTTGTGCTGCTGCTGCTCCCGGGAGCCTCCCACTTGCTTTGCAGTGTGGGGGAGAAGGAGGGTGCTGGTGTCAGGGTGTCCCTCTCCCCTCCCATGCCGTACCCCATCTCTGCTGAGCCAGGGCAGCGGGGAGCGACAGGGCTCAGGAGTGGGACTGAGGGAGCCTGCTGGTGGCTGCTGCTGCTGTCTTTTTTGAGTACCAGTCTACTTAAGGGCAACATATAGCGGCAAATCATAGGGCTGAAAAGAAACAGTAGCGCTCAGGATTTTAGTGAATCTCCACCATTTGGGCTGCATTTTGCCATCTGAAATACTGCACTTTAATTGAAACAATCCCTGAGTTTTTTTCCGTTATGCATATAGAGTCATAACACTGTAAACTGATGTGTAAACCCTAAAGTAACAGTAACTTTCACAGAGGAGCTGCCTCTGTGGAGAGAGAGGGCTGGGTCCTCTGTAGAATAAGGGTGGGGGAAAGTGGGGTGGGGTGATGTGTTCTTCCATCCAGGACTGGGGCAATGGCCTGATTTCTCTATCGGTGCACTGCTCCATGTCAGAGCTGTCAGCCAGGATGCCACACTTTGGGCGTACAGATAGTTTTAGTCCCCTGACTAGTCAGCATGGGAGGAAGCCACTCCACTTCTCCCATAACTCAAGGGCATGCTGTTATACATACATCTGTGTGTGTGTATACACACTGGGGCTTTAAGGAAAAGCACCATATAACGTGAGAGTTAGCAATATTGATTACCTGAAGGATTCCCCAGGGCAGCTGCTGTCCTCTGGGGAAGTCTTGCCAGGCTGTGAATGTACTTAGAGGCAGTGCATGTCTCAGACCCACACGCATGCAGTGGGAGAGTGTCTGTTCACACACACTCTTTCACACTCACCTCCCAACACATACTTGTGGTGGTGGTGTTACTTCTTGATATTTCACACACATTCTCAGTCATTTTATTCTTCCAACATGCTGTTTGAATTTTTTGATTTGTCTGTATTTCATAATTTTTTTTTCTCTTATGTTTAAATTTAAATTCTTTGAGTAGTGAGTTCTAAAATGCCTAACCTGTCCTGGCTGAAGTAATTATCCCAATGGCAACTTTTTGAAAATATATTTATTATATCTAGGTTTCGTTTCTACTGGTGGTGCACATCCGCACATTACCTCGATAATTTGTGCACAGAACATAATTCATTCTGCACATGAATGGAAAAAATTAGAGGAAACATTGCAATTGACTAGTCAGTTTTAGACATGATTCAACATAAGTACTTCATCTAATTTCAGTCTATGCCAATTCCCTTTTCAGGAATTGGCATAGTCACAACAAACTACTGCTGGTTGAAATAGGTAGTCATCTTCACTGATGTGTGATGAAGGTGGTGCCTGTGCCAAGGGGTTCTACTTCCATTTTTCTTAGGAAAAAAAAAAAAAGGTTGGCATCCCTTTTTAGACTTGATGTTTGTAAGGTTCATCTGTTTATCAGTCAGACACACACTGGAACTGCCAATGCATGTGACCTTGACAATTCTGGAGTGTCTGCATTGGTGGATAAAGACCACCTTCAGGTCTGTCAGAGTCCCCATTCCATCAACCCTTCCTGCAAAAGACTATTGTAAGAGATGCACCTAAGCAGGGATTGATGCTCCCAAGAGGAGTTGCATTTTACATATAAATGTATTAGAGTAGATGGCCCATTCATCTAGTTTGCAAAATATTCCTGCCCATACTTCAGAACTCCACCATCTAAATCCTGATGGACAATATGATGGTGATGTATTGTATAAACAGGCCCTTGGGGTGCAAGATCATCTTGTCTATCAGGAAGCAATCCTCTTATGGGAATGGTGCATTTATCATCACATCCAACTCTTAGTTTTTCAGGAATTCAAAATGATTTAGCTGATTTCCTCATCTGGAAAGACTCCATCTCCAACAAATGGGAGCTAAAAGTCTCAGTTCTGAGTCTTCTGTTTCAGGACTGGGGCAGTGGGGGTTCTGTTGTTGATTTTTATAGCAGATAGGGTTCACCAAGAAATTACCTATATTTTGCTCTTGGAGAGGAATGAGTCCAGGATCTTTAGCAGTGGGATCAATAACTGTTGCACATTTTTCCACTGTCCCGTTAATCCCCATAGTGCTCAGGAAAATGTCTGGAGAAAGCTCAAAAATGCTAAGACCCCCTACTTGGGCTTGTCAGTTTTGGTTTCAGATGTTGTTCATCTTTCACTCCAGCTGACTCTTCAGCTCCTGATCATTCCTGACATCAGTTCTCAGACTGCAGTCCAGTCTTCTACCCAAACCCAGAGACTTTACACTTGTCAGCATAGACACTCACTGGTTAACCTTGCTTGTTTATGTTCTCAAGGGATAATGATCTACCCTTAACTGGAGAATTGCCAATCTCTGCAAGAGGCTCACCAAGTCACTGAAGTTACAGTACACTTGTTTACCGAACTGGGTCTACAGATTAACACCTAAAAGTCAGCCATCACTCCACTGGAACACTTGAAATTCAGAGGGGCCAACCTTGATTTGTTACAGGCCAAAGCCCTCTTACCTCACCAGAGGTTTCTATCCTTAGTCACTCATAGACACCCTTCAAAACAGCCCACAAATACCAGCCAGACTCTGTCTCCAACTCTTGAGGCATATGGCAGCATGCTTGGCAGTAATACCACATGCCATGCTTTGCAGATGCCTCTAAATGTGGTTCAGCTTGGTTTAGAGACCAAACAAGGACAGGCTGGACAAATCCCTGTCACCATCTACCAGGATCAAAAACTCCTCATACTGGTGGAAGGACTCAGCCAACATTTGCAAAGGGGTCCCCTTCTGGCAAACATCACTGCCATTGCTCCTCACCACTGATGCATCACTCATAGGATGAGGTGCACGTCTAAATAGCCTCATGACACAAGGCAAGTGGTCGCTTCACATCAGTTTCCTCAAGCTAAGAGCAATCAGGAACACCTGTGCCCATTTTCATCACAGTATCGCACACAAAGATCCTAACTGACAACATAGCCTATATGTACTACATCAGTTGGTGAGGGAAGCCAGTCACCCTCCTCTAGACATGCAGAGTTACCCCTGCAGCACTTCCTGCTGGTGACTTCCAGGAATTAGCTCATTCCAGCCCCGGAGCGCCCTCTGCAGGCCGGTGATCTGCCTGTTCTCTGCCCCCTGGCAGTACCCCACCAATCTGGGTCTTCCCTCCCTCGGGAATCCCCAATCCTCTATCCCCCACCTCACCTCAGTCTTGGCTACTGCCAGTCATCTCTTAACCCCCATACACTGCAGTCTGCCCCAGGGAATCAGCCACTCATCACAGGCAAAGGGGTTTGGACTGCTGCCTCTGCCTACCCGTGGGCTGCCCCTTTGCAACTCCAGTACCCAGTTGGCCTTACCCTAGGCCTGCAGCCTGGGGGGTTTCCAGGCTGGAGCTCCCCAGCTCCTCTTGCCTTCCCCCAGCCCTGCTCCATCTTAGGTACACATACAGCTTGGGAGTTTACTCCCTAGCAGCCAGGCCCTTCTCCCTCTAAAGGCAGAGAGAGACTCCTGGGCTTCTGGCTCACAGCCTCTTATAGGGGCCATCTGGGCCTGACTGGGGCATGGCCACAGCTGCAGCCACTTCCCAATCAGCCCAGCTTAGCAGCTCCCAGCCACAACCTTCCCCCAGGGCTGTTTTAAGCCCTTCAGGGCAGGAGCGGGGTAACCACCCTATGCGCAGAAGTAATGGTGCATCTCCCACAACATTACACTGTCTGTGGCTTACCTCCCAGGTGAACAAAACTCAGTAGTAGACAATCTCAGTTGCAAATTCCCACATGACCATGAGTGAGAGATACATCTGACAGTGCTTCATAACCTGTTCAGATGCTGGGGGAACCATCCACAGACCTTTTCATTACTCGCCTGAACAAGAAATGTCCATGTTACTGCTCCAGAATAGGGATGGGACAGGGCTCCCTGGGCAATGCTTTCCTCCTCCCCTGGACCAAGGACCTTCTCTATGCCTTTTCTCCATTTTCCCTACCGTTGAAGGTCCTGCTGAAAATTAAAAGGGGACAGAGCTTGTCATTTTGATTACTCCTACTTTGCCGAGACAGACCTGGTACCCTTACCTGGCACAGCTCATGACATACCCGCTGATTCCTCTTCTGGCCATGTCGCACCTCCTCTTGCAGAATGGAGGATGTACCCAGCATCCAAACTTGTGGATTCTCTGCATCAAGGCATGGCTTCTGGTTGGTTCCAACACCTAGAAAGCTCCTGTTCAAGGGAGGTACAAGAGGTACTATTACACAATAGGAAGTCCTTGACATGACATACGTACCTGCAGAAATAGTCCAGGTTTCAGATTTAGTGCATGTCCTAATAAATCTCCCCAACATTCACAACTCTTCCGTATATCCTATACTATGCTTTGACCCTAAAATGGTTGGGACTATCTCTAAGCTCTCTTAGGAGTCACCTACTGGCTATAACAGCTTTCCGCCAACCTGTAGAGGGCTACTTAGTCCTGCCAGACCTAACTACTAAAAGGTTCCTCAGAGGTATAGTAAACCTCTTCCCACAACTTTGACTTCCTATCTCTACTTGGCACCTAAACCTCGTGCTGAAAGAACTGACTAGGCCTCCCTTTGAACCCATGGCCATCTGTTTGTTGATGCATCTGTCAGTGAAAGTGGCCTTTCTGATGGCAATTACCTCAGCCAAGAGAATAGGACAGAGAGTAGCTCTGATGGCTCTGCCCCTCTACACAGTGTTTTTTCTGGACATGGTTATGCTCAGACCACATCCAAAATTCATCCCAAAGGTAACTTCTCTGTTTCACATGAATCAATTAATTCACACTTCAGTCTTCTACTCCAGTCTCACCAAGACAAGAGGGAGACCATATTGTATGCTCTAGATGTCAGGAGAACCCTGGCCTTCTACTTGGATAGGACATAGGCCTTCAAGAAGTCCCTAGGCTTTTCCTCTCCATAGAGAAAGATCTGCGCTCTCCGCAACATCAGCCAAAGGCTCTCCAAGTGAGTCTCATATGGCATCAGACAGTGTTACCAAAGTTTGCAACATGACCCCTCCAGACTGTTCATACACATACCCAACAAGTCAATCTCTTCTTTCATCACCTTTCTCAAGAATGTCTTCTCTCTAGATCTGTAAGTGGCAAACTGGGTGTCAGTCCACACGTCCGCAGAATGCTATGCAATTACTGGGATTCCACCTCTAGTGCCATCTTTGGCTCCAGAGTACTGTCCTCTGTAACTGACTGCTCCAAGTCCCAGCCCTTCAGGAGGGATGCTGCTTGGGAGTCACTGACAGTAAGCACCCACAGAGACACTACTCCGAAGCAAAAGAGGAAGTTACCTTGAGCAGTGTGACAGGATGCTGTGGCAGGAACACCTGAGCCAGCCCTCTGTCAGACCAGCTCTAATTAAGGGAGGTAAATTGGAGCTGGCTAGAAACCTGAACCTGATTGCCCAAAGGGGAAACGGCTGCCAGCCTAATAAGCCAGGCTTCATAAAAGCCTCAGAAGAAGGAAGCCAGGGGAAGACAAAAAGGGGAAACGCAGAGAGTGGAGCTCTTCTCTCCTGGCTGCAGAGGCTGGAAGGTCCTTCAGACTGAAACCCCCAACTGTATGTGTTGAGAAGGTGGTGGGAATTGCACCCTGTAATAAACTGCACTGGTGATTGCTGAGCCAGAAGGTCTCTAAGTGGTTTTTGAAAGAGAGCAGAGGCAGGAGCAAAGGGTGCCCTCTTACATGCAGTAACAATAGTTCTTCAAGATGCATGCCCCTATAGGTGCTCCACACCACCTCCTCTACTTTGGAGTTCTTGTCTGTAACTCTGCGGTGGAGAAGGAACTGACGGGGGTTAGCCCATGCATGCTGACAAGCCTCATGGCACAGCACAAGGAGAGACAGTGCATGTTTGGGACTAATAAACTTCAGTAGCCGGGTCCTCCGATCAGCAGTGCAGGGACGAACACGCACCTGTGGTGGAACACCATAGGGGGACACATCTTGAAGACCATCATTATTGCACAAGGTGAGTAACTTCTTCAAGATGCTTTTGTCCGTATGGATCCCATGACCCACCATCCTTCCCCACTAAAACAGTCGTCCTCCTAGATATCAATATTAATGAAGGAACTGAGTGGTAGTTGGGGCTACTCCACCCTTTATGCTCTTATGAGTGGGGAAAAGACGGGCATTAGGTGTGCAGGGCACATGCACATCCTCCAGTGGCCACTGCTGGCTAAAAGATTCTGGACTTGCATGCATGGAGAGGTACACACCAATGGTGGGATCTGTATGGACAAAGACATCTCAAAGAACTTGAGTTGCTGTAACATAAGTAACCTTACTTTTCAGCAGATCTGTTTCCTGTATGTATTCAATCAGTTTTCACTGCTGTCAGCTCTGCAGAGTTGAAATAGCTGTGGGAGAATGAACTGGTTTCCCTTCTGGTTTATGCACCATTAACTGAATTATTCAGCTGCATTGCCACCTGAGCAAATCAATAGACTTCAAATTCTGCTCTTGGTTGAAATCTGCCATTAAAAATCATTTTGTTGCACAGACGTAACTGGCATGATCTGAGGAAAATCATGTCGCACAAGGATTACTGAAAGCAGCATTGGACTTGCAAAGTTTTTACTGATTAAGCATGAGCCAGAAAGACCCCAGCTTGACTTTCAGATCTGAGTTTCAGATCTGACTTCAGATCTCAGTTTTCAGAGCTAGCACTTGGAAGAAAGGTGGAGTGGTGTCTTTTTGTTTGTTTGTTTAAAACAAAAAAAACACTTGTAAACTGGGGAAATTTTGATACAACAATGACACAAGAAATGTGAAACCCTACAATGCTATTTTTCATGTTTACTGTTAAGTAGAACCACTTAGTAAGTTTAACTACAGCATCCTGCTGAAGCTAGGTGTTGGTTGGTTGACTTCTGCAGGCCTCCAGTTGTGATAAAAAACAAGACCTTGTCAATGTGTAAAGTTAAGCATGTACATAAGTCTTTGCACAATTATGGCCTTAGTATAGTTTTCATCTCTGTCCCATTCATGCAGTTTTGTGGGATGATCATTCTTGGGCCCTTGATATCTCAGACTTAGTGGTGATTTGTATTATAATCAAATAGTGTAAATTTCATGTCCGTTTTACCATATCAGTCTCATATGTTCTTTAAATGTAACGTTTACAATTGTCTTACTCTTTGGTGGATTTTGTTGAACAAGTGAAATGCATGCTGACCTCCATTTTGTGATTAACTCCTTTTAACTTTTAGAAGGATTGGATAAATTAGTGGGCTTTATGAAAACTGCTGTCCCCACTCTGAATGTTGATTTCCCCTAGGTCAAATAAAAATTGCCACAATAGTATTTACAGAATTTCTGTGGTTTCTTGATGGATTAATTATATGTACAAAGGTTTGTATGTACAGTGCTATGACCTGCAGAATTCATTTTTAAGGCTATTGTTAGCTTCAGAAGTGAAAAATGATATCTAGTTTTCATGTGTTTAATTTTAAATTTGAAACTCCACCTTTTTCAGGGACCTTAAGCCAGAGAACATTTTGCTAAATGAAGAGATGCACATTCAAATAACAGACTTTGGAACAGCAAAAGTATTATCTGCAGATAGTAGACAAGGTATGCAATTGTTCATATCTCTGATCCTGTATCCCAGTGAACTACTCAACAAAAAGTAGTTCCCTGAAATGTAAATCTCTTGAATTTAAGTTAAACTGTCATCAACTTTGAACACTGCATGTGATTATACTATAGTCTAGATTTAGTTTTGTTGGTTGTCATAAAACAATTCTGACTCTAAACTTCTGCTGAGGTGGATCAGCTCATACAGTGTGAATTTAAAACTGGTAGTTTGTTTTGAATAAAGCCAATTTTCTCTCCATTTTAAAATGTAGGAAAGGGAGCTTAATTATTTCTTGTGTTTCTGAAGAAAAGAAACAAAACAGTATATCCTTCTGACTGTCCAGAAAAACCTCATGTCTTCTCTGATTTATATGTGCTAGGATTCATCTCCCATGGCAGTGACTTAAATTAAAATGTGAAGGAGAGGCAGGTATTTTGGTGCAATTAATGATGGTAGATTATTACTGAAAACAGAGTATTAAACTTTCTGAAGTCTTGTTTTGATATCTTTTAAAACTGTATAATTAGCATTAAGCTGGCTTTTGCTGATGACTGCTATGATACTGAGATAACATACTGGGAAATGTCCACCATTTGGGAATTTAATTTGTAAAAGTTTTTTTAGAAACAATCTTCCATGCAATGACAGGGTCTGTGTGGTGTATTGTAGTGTGCTTTAAACATTTCACACAAGGAAATGTTGACCAATATATGGTGGCTAGCGCGCATGTGGGTATACACTCTATACTTTTTATACCCTATCTGTATCATGTACATCATCACACACTACATTTAACCAAACAACTTTCTGCCTTGTTTTTCGGATAGTATGGTGTACCTCATATCTTGTTTGTCCTGATCCTGACAACTTTGCTGTGGATTTTTTTTTTTTTTTTTTAACCATAGCAGGTAGAGAGTTACTCTCTCAAACCAGTACTGGAATGTCTCAAAGGAAGAGGATAAGATATAGGCTTGTTGTATCCTAGTACAAACCTAGGAGGTGCCATCACACTCTTGGTATTTCAGATGCAGGTGTTTAGAACAGAAAGATAAGAGGTACGCCATACTACCAGAAAAACAAGGTAGACAGCTGATTGGTTAAATGTAGTTTGTGATGATGTACACAGTACCTTGTACTTGTAAATAAGTAAGGTATAAAAAGATGGCATAAAGTTAGGGGCATAACTTTGGGAGCACACCTCTTTAAGGTAAATGTAACAACACTGAATGAGACTGCTTCCTGGAGACTGGTATCATATAGAACTTTTTTACTGTACTATATTTTTATTGTCATAGGAAAAAATCGGACTGACATTAGTTATTTGATCTCTTGAATATATTTCATAATGAACTAAAATGTGGTCAAGCAATTGACTATACAATTTATCAACAAAAAGACTTGGATAAAAGTTTTTAATAAATAACCATCTTAAAGGTTGCCTTGAAATTGCTGTGCATTGTAACAACTTGCTGATTTTCCTTGCTCTTCAATAGACTGAAAAATAAGAATAGCATGAGGTGAACACAAAGCCATCATGTGTCTTTTCATGCAATATATACCTTTCATTTAGGTAAAGGAGCATAGAATATAATTCTAACCATAACAAGGCACTGCCCTGAGGAAGAATTTTGAGTAACTATTTAAAGTTATGCTCATGGCTTCTTTAGGACTCCTCTGAGAGAGGAGGGGGCAGAAAGGAGTAATTCCCCAGTCTTGTGTGTTCAGGGCCAAGATTCTTCGAATTACAGTCAGAGTTGCTAAATGTAAATGGAATGGGTTCCTTACTCCCAGTAGCACTTTCTCTTCCAATCTCAATTCAAACCTTGGTGGCCTGATGCCACCACAGTATATGCCCTCCAGTGACACTAGACAGTATTGCCGTTCATCCAACGGGTTTGTTTTTGGTGAGTGATGCATGTGCTACAAGTGAAGCAATGGATTAGTTGCAGCACAAGCTAGCAACATCAGAGTAGCCCAGCAGCTGCGGTTTATACTATACTGGACATCAGGAGTGTGGCTTATGAAGTGCCAGGCACTGGGAAAAGGCAGGAAACGCAAAGTAACAGAACACAAGCTGAATGAGCACTTTTTTGAAGAGATGTGATGACTCCAACATATTTGAACTGTAATATCCTATAGCACAGTCTGGCAAAACTGTTAAAATGTACTAGCCCAGTCAAAATGCCTATTTGCCTGCACTCTACCAAGAATAAAGTGGAGCAAAAATTTTTTGTAATTGCCCGTCCAAAAAAAAAGGTACTTACCGTAGACACAGAATTTTAGTGGGTTCTATAGTGTTACGTACTTTCAATAGATAAAATTTTGATTTATCTAATTAAGAGTTTACTTATCTCTTTCCCTTTTCTCCCAGCACGGGCAAACTCATTTGTAGGGACAGCTCAATACGTTTCTCCGGAATTATTGACAGAAAAATCTGCCTGTAAAAGGTAAGTAGTTTTTGTAGAGAATTTTATTGATTTAGGTTAAATATATTAAGAGGAAAAAATTGTATTTAAAATGTCTCATAATTTCAAAAATGTTGCTTTAGCATCTCTTGGTTATTTTAAATCGAAATACATTTCCTTATTGGCAAATGTTGCTCCATGTGTGAGAACTGGCTTACTGGATTGCTCATGAGTTCTGGGTTCTACAGACATAGTGACTTACTACAGGACTGAGGTTTTGTCATGAGAAAGAAGTTTAATGGTGAAAAGGATATAGGTCCTGGAAATACAGTATTAAACCAAAAAGCTGCAGACATGGTCTTGCATCCAAATACCCACCACTCTTTCTCAGTCCATTTTGAACACAAGTCAGCTCCAACATGAGCAACTTCTGTTGTAAATTCAACAGAATGTATTGCATTTTCTATAGGTAGTTGGAAGGAGAGTCATGCCCCCCTTGCAATGAAGTTATTTAGTCCACTGCTCTGGTCCTTGAATCCACATGTGTTTTCACTGAGCTCCATGTGAACTCTTCTGTAGTCCAGGAGTTAGCTTTATGTCTCCCTTAAGATCTTTCACATAGGAATCCCATGCAGCTTGGTCTCTGTCCTCCCTGCATAGTTAGTTTCAAGCTGTAGTATCTGGCTATTCCCTCACCACAACAGAAAATTAGTGATTAGAAATAGGTATATATCACAGCTTTAAAAGAATGTAGCTAAGTATTATACCTTCTGTATTCACTGCTTTAGAGAGTTTGGCTAGTGAAGGACTTTTTAGCAGGTTAGACTTTTAGTGACATTATCCACTCTGTCTTTACAAGGCGCTTATATTTTCTGAGTTGGTAGGTGTTGTCAGATGCTATCGGTGTGGTGCTCTGCTCTGTTCAATGTTGGTATCACTCGGCTGCATGCGTGTGTTCTCTCTTGTGCGCTGCCCCAGCTCTGCAGGTAGCTGACACAGCAGACTTGACGAGAACCCCCAATAACCACAGAGTCTAGTAAGGTACGAAGGCATGTCGGCCAGGTTTATTGTCTCATGGACACAATTGCAGTTCCCTGTAGGTTTCTTAGCCTAATTCAGGGCATACTACGAGAAAGTGCCTCTTGACAATGGACTCGGCTCAGTCAGTGGCGGGACTTTCCACTGCCCCCTAGGCCGGACAAAGACACCGCCCCAAGGATGCATTCTTATACACAGGTACAAACAAGTTACACATCACTCCTGACGTATTGAGGTACAACCCCTCTACGTAGTAAGGCGCCGCCTCTCACCTTGTACATGTTGGTTCGAACAAAACAACTCTATCCATCATATTACCCTTTTGCTCCTGTCATTGGGGTGTGTCGGTCTGTTCCTTGTTATCTGTGTGGAATGTGCAAGTATGTGAATGTTCTGATATCTAGTGTTCAGTACCTTTTAGGTACGTATCTTCTTGCAGCATCAGTCCTTTCCTTGCCAGCTTCTGTGAGCACGGCCTGCCTCTGGCTCACAGCTTAACTTTGCTTTATGTTAGCAAAGTCTTGACCATTACTTTAGTTCAGGCCTTAGGCCTCATACCAGGCCTCTGATACCAAGATTTATATCTCAGGGTCTTCTCTTACTACAGTAGGTTCTTTAGAGAGAGAGCCCTATCCTGAAAAAGGAAAGTTAATGCTAAGTCTTTCACCAAAGTAGGTGCAATGTATGTTGTAAAGTGATTAATAAGCAGCTTTTCAAGCAGAGGCGGCTCTAGGGATTTTGCCGCTCCAAGCACGGCAGGCAGGCTGCCCTTGGCGGCTTGCCTGTGGAGGGTCTGCTGGTCCCGCGGCTTTGGCGGACCCTCCCGCAGGCAAGCCGCCAAGGGCAGCCTGTCTGCCGCCCTCGCAGTGCTGGCAGAGCGCCCCCCACAGCTTGCCGCCCCAAGCACATGCTTGGCGTGTTGGGACCTGGAGCCGCCCGTTTTCAAGCCAGCATATCAAAAAGATCTTGCTACACAGTGATTCTCCTAAAATGTCCTCAAATGCTCTTTAGTTTCATCAGCCTTTTGGACATAAATGAAAGTCTTCAGTGAAAGATTTGTTTTGTGATTGTACGAGTTTTGTCTACAGATGGGAAGAGAGAAGTACACACAGCTGTATCCAAATCAATGCCTTAAATTGCAACAGTAGTTGTTTTCCTGTTCCTTTGGTTGATCTGTCAGGTATGCTGGCTGGCAGTGTTTTAGGAACAAGCAAGCTCAGATGTATTCTTGGGTTATGTACAGACGCCCCCCCGACTTACGCAGTGGTTCTGTTCCAGAAAGCCTTGCGTAACTCAGATTTTGCATAAGTCAGAAATGTATACCCGTACTGTCATAAACATACAGCTAAGGGTAGCATAAAATCCCTCCTTTACCTGTAAGGGGTTAAGAAGCTCAAATAACCTGGTTGGCATCTGACCAAAAGGACCAATAAGGGAAGAAGATCCTTTCAGATCGGTGGGGGTAGGTATTTCCTTGTTCTCTCTGGGACAGAGAGGGACCAGGGCAGGAAAAACCATCTCCTAAAACCCTGCCTGAAATAAGCATCCAAGATTACAAAAATTGTAAGTAATAGCAAGGAAATGCGTTACTTTATCTTTTGTTTTAGCTTGTGAATTTTCCTTATGCTAGGAGGGGGGGTTTATTCGTGTATTTTTTAACTTTGAAGTTTTGCCTACAGGGGAATCCTCTGTTTTAAATCTTATTACCCTGTAAAATTACCTTCCATCCTGATTTTACAGAGGTGCTTCTTTTACTTTTTTTTCTTTATTATAAAGTTCTGCTTTTAAGAACCTGATTGGTTTTTAGTGTCCTAAAAACCCAAGGGTCTGGTCTGTGCTCACCTTGTTTACCTATTTGGTTGGTATAGTATTCTCAAGCCTCCCCAAGAAAGGAGGTGAAGAGGCTTGGGGGGATATTTTGGGGAAACAAGAACTTCAAGTGGTCCTTTTCCTGAATCTTTGTCTAACTCACTTGGTGATGGCAGTGATACCGTCCAAGGACAAGGAAGAATTTGTGCCTTGGAGTTTTTAACCTAAGCTAGTAGAAATAAGCTTAGGGAATTGTTCATGCAGGTCTCCACTTCAGTACCCCAGAGTTCAGAGTTGGAAGGGAACCCTGACACGTATGTTACGCAAAAATTTCCTCCACTCGAAAATCCTATTTCTGGCTTACGGAATTTTTTCCGTAAGTGCAAATTTGCGTAAGTCGGGTCTTACATAACCTGGGGAGTGTCTGTACTTTGAAGTGATTACTGTTTTCCTTTGTCATAACTATATTACTTTGTCAGAGTAAAGATATAATTTTTCTTTATAGCCAGCTTTGCTAGCTGGCTTTTCTTGCCAAATAATGTAGTAAGAAGAGTGTGTGGATCGTGCTGAATTCAACTCTCTTCCACTGGCTGTATGTGTTACTGATATCCTGACTGGTAGAAGTTGAGAATAAGAAACGTCGTCTAACTTAAATTATACAGGCTTACTGTATGAGAACAGTAACTAGTATGAGGTTTGTTTTTTTTCTCTTTTCCCCCTTCCTTTAAAGTTCTGACCTCTGGGCTCTTGGATGTATAATATACCAGCTTGTAGCCGGATTGCCGCCATTTAGAGCTGGGTAAGAGACTTCAGATTATATTTTATATGTAAATTATAGTTTTGGTTTTTATTTCAGTTTTCACTAAATTGCAGAGTTTTCAAGTGAAATTAACTAAAGTATACCCTTAATGTTTTTATTAACGATTTTAACTATTGTTCAATATATCTGCTACTTAATAATTTAGGGCTAGATTGTGCTCTTGCTGCAACCAGGAGTCCCCAAGGGCTAGTCAAAATTCTCCAGGGGCTCCCATGCAGTTCACATCACCATGGTGGCTACTACATCCATGAAGATGATATAGCACACTCCCGTCTCTATACTGAGTCAGTTGTGCTCACTTCAGCATTCCTACCCCCCATTCAGGCATCTAGTACCCAACAGGTACAAAAAGTAGGGAATTATTCTCCCTTTACGAATTTTGTCTATCCCTTACTCAGGGCTGTAAAGGTGAGAGAGCTTCTTGTGATCTCCCTCTGGCCGTCTGTGAGCATCCTAAACAAGGGCTGGCCGGAATCTGGCACTTAACATTTGAAAAATAATGCATTGATTTTTTTTTAAAAAAAATTCCATATACTATTTGTTTGGCTTGTGTAATGCCAGGATAAAAGTATCCTAGGTAGCATCTGATGACTAAATATTATACTTGTTTTCTTGCAGCAATGAATATCTTATATTTCAGAAGATAATTAAGTTGGAATATGACTTCCCAGAAAAATTCTTCCCCAAGGCAAAGGACCTTGTGGAAAAGCTTTTGGTAAATATTCGTGTTGTTGTTGTCAGATGAATATATTACATAGGAACTGCATAATGTGCTGAATGTATGAAAGTTTTCCTACATTTGTATTCAAACTACTATAAACTCTCAAGCCCTCTTTAAACTTACAAGAAACCTTTAAAGTTCTTGGCCATATAGGGAGAAAATTTGTCATCTTGAAAGTAAGCATTGGTTATTAAACAGCATTTTAAATGTACTTTCATCTGAATTGTGACAAAGGTATGTGTATGGGGAACACCTGTATTAGTCAAGCTGAAACAAATTATTCTAGATAATCACACAAAACAACACTTCAGACTTACGGCACAAATTTACAGACTTTTTTGCTCTTAATGCATCATACAACTTGCCAAGACATAAATTATCTGTCTGAAAACATCTCTCGGTAGCTATTAAACAGAAATAGCTTCATTATTTGTAAAATTCAAGTTAATTTTGCATTGTATTTTAGAGAACTTAACCCATATCGTACACTGTTGTAAGTATACCTGTGCTAGAATGTTTGTTTATAGCGAGAGGATTTAAAAAGTGCTGTCTTATCAATGAGGATTAGGAGTGAGAGTGAAATGAATCTGCAGAAAATATTTACCTTTTTAGTTAGTGCATATTTGTTAAAGCTGGAGAGACTAATAGTCACAGGGTTCTGCATGTTAATGTGCAAGTTAAAACCCAGAAGGGATTGCCATTGTGCTGTTATGAAGTTAAAATTCGTTTTGAAACTGCTTGTCATTATTTTAAAGAAGTACAAACTTCATTTTAACTTATCCAGGTTCTGGATGCTACAAAGAGATTAGGCTGTGAAGAAATGGGAGGGTATGAACCTCTTAAGGCTCATCCATTCTTTGAATCCATTACATGGGAGAATCTGCATCATCAGACACCCCCAAAGCTCACAGCATATTTACCCGCTATGTCTGAAGATGATGAGGATTGTTATGGAAATGTAAGTGTCAATTGTGCTATATTGCAACTTGAGACCTTTACATAGAGCAGATTAATTCTTGCCAAGATAATATTTTTATTAAAAGTGTGTTTTGATCACACTTTATCTTGAGATGATTAATAGAAAACATGGGTAGTGCTGGTCTCAAAATGTATATTGAAGTCTTTTTGAGGAAAAAGTGGGGGTTTCACCAAACAGATTGTATGTGTGAAAGGTGTCTGTTTTCTGTTTATATCCCCTCCCTTCGTGCCCCCCTCCCCCCCAAAAACTGAAGTGCTTTTATTTGGAAATGTTGCCATGATACATCATCTTCCCATTCTCCTCCCTGGGCTGGCTGGACTACATCTCCCATTGTGCACTGCCTCTGCTCTTCAGGAGGGGACTCATAATGCATCATGAGACTGCTGAACAACCAGAGAGCCCCAGCCTAGAGAGGAGAGTGCTGCCATTAGAGGCCATGGCAGCATTTCCAAATTGAAATATTGTTTTTTTTCTGCTGAAAAACTAGAATTTTCCATCTAAAATGTAGATGAAAACAATTTTCATTTTCAGCAAAATTATCTATGGGAGTGACGCCACCCATTTTTCAACCAGCTCGAGTTAAACTGGTAGATCTATGTAGTACGTGTTAGAGATGGGTATAAGCACAGTTCTTCAAGGTGTTAATAGGTATAAATCATAGCTATAAGCAACCTCTTGTTTTGTTGGTGCCTGTAACAATTGATTGATCATTTTATTCTATAAAACTGCTCATAAATGGAACCTTAGTATAAAATGTGACCCTGTTTTTTTTTTTAAAAAGCTAACTGATGTTTTTGTGTCACTTAATACAGATTGTCTGAAAGATGTAGGCTTTTACTGGAAACGTAGACGTCAGTGTAACATTTTGGAAGTCTGAATGATGTGCTTGCCAGACTTCACTTTTTACTGTGTCATCCCAGGTCTTAAATACCAAAGGTCTTTCACATTTAGTTGTGCAGTGCAGCAGAAGCCTTTGTTACTTCCCTTTCCTCTCCTTTAGGAGAAGCAATACCTCAGTATTTCTGAGTCTTCATTAGGATCAGACAGCGGAATAGTAATCTCTAACGTAGGACCAGTTTTAGCAATTCTTTTCAGGTTCCTGAAGGCTCCATGTCTCTGATAAATTTCATAAAAAGCACAACTTTTCACAGTCCAAGAGAAGATAGCAGAAACAATGCTGCTAACAAGAGCTACGGTACTGTGATAGAAGAGCGCTATCCTCATAAGCATCACGTGACTGGATATGAGTGTTTCTGACGTGTAAAGAACCAGTGCTACTTACTTTTCTCACTCATGCTTTCAGCCTTTTGCAGAAAAAAGGTACATATTTCACGGTGCAGTTCTGGACACAGGGGAGGATGCAGCTTTGGAGTTGAGAAGCAATCTGGTGACCACTGGTTGAAGCAATATTCTCTCCTCAAAAGCAAGGTAGAAAACTCAAACTGGTAGAAGCTTTACAGGGTCTCATTTAGCTCTTGAGCTCTTCTTTGAGTAGCATCCCTATGGATGCTGTAAGTGCAGTAGTGCTCCTGTGCCTGGCATCGAAGATTTTCAGTATCACTGCTTGTTGGGCTGCACATGCAGTTCTCTCTGTCTCGTACCGTGAGTGGCGTCTATATAATACTGTGCGGTCCAACTACCCCCAGTTCCTTCTCAACCGCCTTTGGTCTGGGATAGAATCCTGAGCAGAGACCTTCTTACATCCATAGCCTTTAATAATAGTAGTGTTTCCATTATAGCTTTGTAGATATTAGCCATTTCCTTTATTTTTTTTCTTCTGGAGAAAAGAATTCCTTTGCTCTTCCCTCCCTGTTACTCTTTAGCTTATCATAGGTTTCCTTTTCTACACCCTTCCCAATTGAGAAGTTCTCCCTTCTCAGGGTTATGCCCAGATCATCCAGGTTCCAGAGGTGCCTCTGCTGTCATGAGGCCGTCCCTGTGAGTGACAGTCGCGCACGGTGCATATGCTGTCTCATGAGGAACGCATCTCACAAAAATGTACCCATTGCTTCAGTTTGAATGTTTGGTCCCAGAGGCTAAAACTTTTACTAATAGAGAGCTCTCTCTGGCCAACCTCAGACTCTGGCCCTGATGCCTCTCCTACGTAGTGATCGCCATCAGCACGATCATCAGCCAACCCTCATTCGCCGCATACCACCAAGAGAACATCTACTCTTTTTTGCCCAAAACAAAATAAATGGGCCACTAGTTCACCCTCTAAGGAGCTGCCTCAGAGAGAGGCATCCTCTGCGAGGTCAGTAGCCTCATCATCTTCAGGGGCAAGACTTAGGTTCCGCATCTATCTGCGCACCTCCAATATCAGTGCTAAGGAGAGGTCCAAGCACCCTAAATAGGAAGGACCACAGACAGAAACACTATCACTCTGAACCAAAAAGGACAGTGCAAGAATTTTGAAATCAGTGCTGACCACCTCAACTAAAACAATTCTGTGTGCTTTGGCATTGGCCAAGCCCTTGGTACCAGCTAAGTCTTTGGCACTGAGCAAGTCCTCTGCACTATGTGACTCTTGGCACCATCTACTGGCCACTTGATAATGCACTTGGCACCAACAATGCCCCCAGTTTCTACACAGCCACTGATGCTGAGGATGCTCCTGCAACTACCACTGGAATTTTGATACCCACGAGAGCTGTTCATCTCTCAAACCTGAGTCGCCTCTTCTCCATAACAAGCTTTCTGCAGCTCATGCCTCTTCCCTGCAGACAAAACACTGCTCCCCTTCACCACTGAGGACTGCACCACTCTTCTCTAGCGAGGAGGAAAAGGAGCAGTACTCCATTGCATTGCTGACTTCACCATCATATCAAGGGCATCCACACAGAGAATCATCTTCTCGTCCTCAATACCTGGAGACTAGCAGCAAACTCGGTTTCTGGTGTGAACTTCCATGGATGAAATCCCATATGCCAGTTCCCTCACATTGGCCCTGTTGGAACATATGGGCTGCATATATGTCGCACTTTCCCAAACCGTCAACAGAGCAGAGATAGAGACACATACGCGCTACATCTTCATCATTCTCTAGACGGCCTGACTCTGAACCAGAAGCCCTAGAGGTGCAGAAGGAAGAAACTGAGGAAGAGATTACACCACCAATACACTTCTCCTCATTGTTCCCCAATGAGGCCATCATGCCACCACCTCAAGCATCGGTGGATGATTTTAAACTGTTCCACGAACTGTTCCACAGGATTGCAGATTCTCTTTGGAGGGATCTGAAGAGACATTGTCGAGCAACTTGTGCTGTTGCTCTCAAAGATAGCACTCCCAATCAATGAGGCCCCATTGGACCCCGCCAAAGTGATCTGGCAGACCCCAGTGTTAATATCCACTTGCAAGCGAGTGGACAAGAAATACTGTGTCCCCACTAAGGATATGGAATTTTTTTTTCCCACCCTACTCCAACCTCCCTTGTTGTCAAAGTGATACAAAAGAGAGGGTGACAACACCACTGTGGAACAACCCCCTGCAACAGGGACTGGAAGAGGTTAGACCTCTTCAGTTGTAAAACATATTCTTCAGCTATACTCTAGTTCAGTATCACTAACTATGAGGCACTTCTAGCCAAACATAATCACACATTATTCCAAATTCGAGGCATTCTGTCAACAGCTCCCAGATGACAAAAAGGAGCAGTTCCAGGCACTGGTGGTGGAAGGACAACTTCTGGCCTGTACGCGCTGCAAGCCTCTCTGGACTCTGCAGACAAAACTGCCAGTTCTGTTGCAACATTGGTTGTGATGAGATGAGCACCATGGCTTCACGTATTCAGGTTCTCCAGAGAGGCACAGACCACTGTCAAGGATCTAAACACTTCGCTGAGCTCACAGATGAGTCCCTACATTCTCTAAAGGACTCCAGAGCGACACTCCATTCACTCAGCATATATAACCAGTGCCAAAGAGAAGACGGGGTAGATACTAGCCTACCCCAAGGTCTTGAACTCCACGTTTCACCCCTCAGTGGCAGTTACGACATGCAGTGCAGGCGACAGAGGCGTCCTAAGCACAAGAAGACACCAGCACAAGGGCTATGCCTCACACATCCGCCTCAAAACAAAATCTTGAAGCTTTGGTTGAAGTTCTGAGATGCCTCCCTCTGGTCCAGTTGCCACAACCATCTTTAATAGCCCATCAGTTTGGCAACCGCTTGGCCCCTTTCTACCCATCATGGCAACAAATCACCTCAGACAAGTGAGTCTTAAAAATCTTCAACAAAAAGTACTCTATTCAGTTCCCTCCCTCCCTCCCTTTCCCATCCACCTTGCCCCATCCCTCTTCTTACAGACACCTTCTATGAGAAGAAACAAGCCTCCTTTTGTGACTGGGATCTGTAGAACTGGTCCCTTTCCAGCACAGAGGGAAAGATATTTTTATTCCCACTATTTGCTACTCCAAAAGAAATCCGGCAAGTGGAGAGAGATCCTAGAGTTGAGGAACCTCAAGAAGTTCGTCAAACTACAACACTTAGGATGATCACACTATGAACAATTATCCTAGCACTGGAACAGGATGGTTTCTTGACCCTCTACCTCCAAGATGCATACTTGCATATCACCATAAATGCTTCCCCCAGGTGATTCCTCAGATTTGTCCTGGGGTCCTGCCATTCATTACCAATGCAAGGTACTAGCCTTTGGCCTTTTTACGGTGCTCAAGTATTGAGGTGGTGGCGGTGCATCTGTGCACACAAGGTATTGCAATATTCCTATACGTGGATGACTGCCTCCTCAAAGCTCTGACCAGAATTGACACTGTTGAAGCCATAAGAAAAATTATGGACCTGTTCTTGAACCTCGACCTGCAGATAAACATACAAAAATCAGTATTTGATGCCAGTATAGCATTCGGAATTTATTGGGGCCCAGCTGGATGCTAAACATGCCAGAGCCTTCCTCCCAGCTCACTGATTTTCATCCATAGTCTCAGCCCCACTGTGAGAACCAGCCCACAGATCTCTGCCAGAATGTGCATACAACTGGTTGGCTATAGGGCAGCAGCCATATTTGTGGTAAAACATACCATATTACACATAATAAAAATAATAGGTGTATATCCATATATTATCTCATAGAACTGGAAGGGACCCTGAAAAGTCATTGAGTCCAGCCCCCTGCCTTCACTAGCAGGACCAAGTACTGATTTTGCCCCAGATCCCTAAATGGCCCCCTCAAGGATTGAACTAGCCCAGTATCTTCTCTTCCAACAGTGGCCAATGCCGGGTGCCCTACAGGAAATGAACAGAACAAATAATCATTGAGTGATCTATCCCCTGTCACCCATTTCCCAGTTTCTGGCAAGCAGAGGCTAGGGACACCATCCCTGCCCTTCCTAGCTAATAGCTATTTATGAACCTATCCTCCATCAATTTATCTAGTTCTTTTTTGAACCCTGTTATAGTCTTGGCCTTCACAACATTCTCTAGCAAAGAGTTCCACAGGTTGACTGTGCGTTGTGTGAAGAAATACTATCCAGGAGTTTAAAAACTCAGCTACATGTAGCTTCGGAGGAGCGAGTAGTATTTTTTCCAAAAGGGACAGGAATTTGAGGAAGAAGTTAGTGGAGTCCATCTCATGCACAGGGGGCAGGCGAGAAAACTCACTGTTGACAGGAGTGAGTGGCTGCCAGCCTAAGAATGCTGGACAGCTATAAATCAGACCATGGTCAGTTGTTGGATCGAATCAGGGAGTTGGATTTGCAATGTGTTAGAAGGAGAGACGGCAAATTGTGTCACAGCAACAATGCTGACGTATAGGAGGGCTACAGAAATGCCCGCTGCTGTGAATTCAGAGAGAGAGAGAGAGCACAAATAAACAGCTGCAGATGGTGACAAAGATTATCAGAGAGAGAGGAGACAGAGCTTCTGTTCCCATCCCCATTGGTATGGTTGAACCGAAGGAGATAGACCTACCTGCAGGGCCAATTACTAGAAGTAAGGGTAGAGAATTAGCTCAGGCTGACACAGTATCTTCAGGAGCAAGTCAGAGACTCAGATTCAGGAGCCATAGGGAGAGTCAGAAGAAGAAGTTATCAGGAAAGCAGCTACAAGCAGTCTGCAAACAGAAAAGAGGTCCCAGAGTGGCAGAGCAAGAGGTTGTCAAGCGTAGTCTTAGAGGAGGTGACTAGTGGGGGGGGGGGGGGGGAAGCTTTTTACAAAAAAAGGGCCAAACAATTAATTTCCCTATATAACGTGACCCGATATAACAGGAATTCGGATATAACGCGGCAAAGCAGCGGGGGGGGGGGGGGGGGGGGGGGGGAGCACTCTCTCCTCTCCTCCGTCAGAGTCCACCTTAGATAGAGAAGAGGAAGTGCCTTTGGAGACACTGATTGTACAGGGACTAGAAGATGCAGCATCACAAGTGAGGTAGGTAATCTCTAGACACACAGAGACAACAGCCCACAGGTGCCAAAAATACTCTAGTACAAATCTATACATCTATTATAATCAAACAAACAGACCCATAAGAAAGGATATGCAAGCAAGCAAGCTAGCCCTATGGGCTACAGTCCTCTGTCTCCCCACAAGCGTAGACTAAAGTTTATATCACACAACAGAGAGACTACCTTTTACAAGAAATCACAGGAAATCATCGTTAAAAAGATTCACTACCAATTAGGTTGTGTGTTCGAAGTTCACCAGGAAAAAAAAATGAGATTTGTGCTTCTTTAAGAATGGTACCTGTTTACTCGAGAAACTGTGTTCTAAGATAAGGAGAAAAGTTAGTAAGATTAACCTTTCTACTCTGAGGATTAATAGTTTCTCTAATTAGTGTAACCTCCAATCTTCACATGCACTCACCTATTTCTGTTAAACAAGTGCAAACCTTGACTACAATCATTAGGAGTTGAGGAACTAATGCAATTTCCATATATTGGTGGCATTTGCTTATAAACAGCAGTTCAAATGCATTCCGTTGAGTCCTCAGAAATGTGCAGGGGTTAGTAGCAATCAGTAAAAGCACATCAATCTTACTTGAGAGGTTTTATGCAGTATTGTTGTAGCCCTGTCGGTCCCAGGATATTAAAGACAAGATGAGTGAGGTAGTATCTTTTATTGGGCCAACTTCTTTTGATAAGAGAGAGGTGCTTTTGAGCTACATAGAGCCCAGACCTGAGGAGGAGCTCTCTCTAGCTTGAAAGCTAAGCTTTTCTCAAGTTAGACCAATAAAAGATATTACCTCACCCACCTTGTCTCTCTTGAGAAGCTTATGGCATTGAATGGGTGGGGCCCTTTATTTCTAAAATGTTGTTGTCATAGTTTCCTTATTCCTTCTGAATCTCCAATCAGAAGTTGTTGTTGATTGTTGTTGTTCGAGTGATTGCTCATATAAATTCCAGTTAGGTGTGTGCGCGTACTGCATCCATGGAAATCAGAAACGTTTTTTCCCTAGCAGCTATCCGTCAGGCTGGCTGGAGAGCCCCTTGGAGTGGTGTCAATATGGCCTTCTATATCAGACCCTGTCAGCCTGACCCCCATTCAGTTCCTTCTTACCACCCATGATGGTTGTTGGAACAGTGGTCTCTTGTTTTCTCACGTGCTCCACTAATCCCTAGGCTATTTTAATTGTTGCCATTGTAGTTAATTGTTAATAGTTAGCGTTAAGTGTTTTCTCTATAGTGTTAAGTGTAGTTTAGTAGTTGAGGGCAGTTCCACACTCTACAACTGCCCTGCGGGGCTCTGGGGCATACCGTCCCAGGGCTTCAAGCCTTGCATGCCTTGCAACAAGCCCATGCCTATGGGCGATCCCCACGACTCCTGTCTTAAGTGTCTAGGGGAGGGCCATCAGGCTGACAAGTGTAAAATCTGTAAGGCGTTCAAGCCCCGGACAAGAAAAGAGAGGGAAATTTGACTCAAGCAACTCCTCATAGAGTCTGCATTGCGGCCTTCTCAAGACGCGGGCCCAAGCACCTTGGTGCAAAAGGCTCCCCCGGCGGTACAGATTACGGTGCCACAGAAGATTCCGCACCTGCCTCAGGACCGACAATCTCCCGGGCTCTTAGAAAATCACAGAAACAACACTCTGATCCACATAGTAGAGTTTGGTGCCTAACTTCCCTATAGAATCATAGAATATCAGTGTTGGAAGGGACTTCACGAGGTCATCTAGTCCAACCCCCTGCTCAAAGCAGGACCAATTCCCAACTAAATAATCCCAGCCAGGGCTTTGTCAAGCCTGACCTTAAAAACCTCTAAGGAGGGAGTTTCCACCACCTCCCTAGGTAATCCATTCCAGTGTTTCACCACCCTCCTAGTGGAAAAGTTTTTCCTAATATCCAACCTAAACTTCCCCACTGCAACTTGAGACCATTATCCTTGTTCTGTCATCTGGTACCACCTGAGAACGGTCTAGATCCATCCTCTATGGAACCCCCTTTCAGGTAGTTGAAAGCAGCAATCAAGATCCCCCCTTATTCTTCTCTTCTGCAGACTAAACAATCCAGCTCCCTCAGCCTCTCCTCGTAAGTTGTGTGTTCCAATCCCCTAATCATTTTTGTTGCCCTCCGCTGGACTCTTTTTCCAATTTGTTCACATCCCTTCTTGTAGTGTGGGGCCCAAAACTGGACACAGTGCTCCAGATGAGGCCTGACCAATGTCGAATAGAGGGGAATGATCACATCCCTTGATCTGCTGGCAGTTGCCCCTACTTATACAGCCAAAATTCCATTAGCCTTCTTGTCAACAAGGGCACACTGACTCATATCCATCTTCTCGTCCACTGTAATCCCTTGGTCCTTTTCTGCAGAATTCCTGCCTAGCCATTCGGTCCCTAGTCTGTAGCAGTGCATGGGATTCTTCCGTCCTAAGTGCAAGACTCTGCACTTGTCCTTGTGAACCTCATCAGGTTTCTTTTGGCCCCAATCCTATAATTTGTCTAGTTCCTCTGTATCCTATCCCTACCCTCCAGCATCTCTACCACTCCTCCCAGTTTAGTGTCATCTGCAAACTTGCTGAGACTGCAGTCCATGCCATCCTCCAGATCGTTAATGATGATTCATAGATTCTAGGACTGGAAGGGACCTCAAGAGGTCATGGAGTCCAGTCCCCTGCCCCTCATGGTAGAACCAAATACTGTCTAGATCATCCCGGATAGATATTTATCTAACCTACTCTTAAATATCTCCAGAGATGGAGATTCACAACCTCCCTAAGCAGTTTATTCCAGTTTTTAACCACCCTGACAGTTAGGAACTTTTTCCTAATGTCCAACCTAACCTCCCTTGCTGCAGTTTAAGCCCGTTGCTTCTTGTTCTATCCATAAAGGCTAAGGTGAACAAGTTTTCTCCTTCCTCCTTATGACACCCTTTTAGATACCTGAAAACTGCTATCATGTCCCCTCTGTCTTCTCTTTTCCAAACTAAACAAGCCCAGTTCTTTCAGCCTTCCTTCATAGGTCATGTTCTCAAGACCTTTAATCTCTTGTTGCTCTTCTCTGGACCCTCTCCAATTTCTCCACTCTTTCTTGAAATGCGGTGCCCAGAACTGGACACAATACTCCAGTTGAGGCCTAACCAGTGCAGAGTAGAGCGGAAGAATGACTTCTCGTGTCTTGCTCACAACACACCTGTTAATGCATCCCAGAATCATGTTTGCTTTTTTTTTTGCAACAGCATCACACTGTTGACTCATATTTAATTTGTGGTCCACTATAACCCCTAGATCTCTTTCTGCCGTACTCCTATCTAGACAGTCTCTTCCCATTCTGTATACGTGAAACTGATTGTTCCTTCCTAAGTGGAGTACTTTGCATTTGTCTCCGTTAAACTTCATCCTGTTTACCTCAGACCATTTCCCAATTTGTCCAGTTCATTTTGAATTATGACCCTATCCTCCAAAGCAGTTGCAATCCCTCCCAGTTTGGTATCATCCACCAATTTAATAAGTGTACTTTCTATGCCAATATCTAAGTAGTTGATGAAGATACTGAACAGAGCCGGTCCCAAAACAGACCCCTGCAGAACCCCACTTGTTATACCTTTCCAGCAGGATTGGGAACCATTAATAACTACTCTCTGAGTACAGTTATCCAGCCAGTTATGCACCCACCTTGTAGTAGCCCCATCTAACTTGTATTTGCCTAGTTTGTCTATATGAATATCATGCGAGACCATATCAAATGCCTTACTGAAGTCTGGGTGTACCACATGTACTGCTTCTCCCTCTTCCACAAGACTCGTTGTCCTATCAAAGAGAGCTATCAGATTTGTTTGACATAATTTGTTCTTGTCATATTGAACAAAACCGGCCCCAGGACCAACCCTTGGGGCACTCCGCTTGATAGCAGCTGCCAACTAGCTAGACATGGAGCTATTGATCATTACCTGTTGAGCCTGACGATCTAACCAGCTTTCTATCCACCTTATAATCCAATGAATGGGGAGAGATAGGGACCTTAAAATGCAATCAACTAAAAACAGCATACTAGGCAGCTCCTTTCCTGGTCTAGCCAGTGGGAGAGGGAGTTATTCTAAGCCCCTTCCCTTTCTCAGAGGCAAGCACTTGTATCCAGGCTGCAGGAAGACACCTAGATCTGCTAGAGATCTATGAACAGGAATCTGACTCCTGGCTTAGGCATCTATGTAGGTTCTTGTGGGAATGATTTAGGCACCTGTCTCATCCCGTGCAACCTCTACCACCAGCCATTTTGGAGGTGCTGGCGCAACTGCTTACCTTATAACGTTTAGCCCATTGGTTAGAGTACCTCGATCTCTCCTGTTTAAGATGGTACACAGTAGATAAACACTTTCTTTGAGTAAGAGGCAGGCAGGCAGACAAGGAAGGGCTCTGTAGTCCAGTGGTCAGAGCACTCATTGAGGGGTCAGGAGACCCTGGTTCAAGTCTCCATGCTCCAATCCCTCTGTCTTTATCCTCAAGGGAAAAGCTTCAACAAGAGAGACTGAGAGAGCCCCCACATCAGAATATCCCACAGTTCGGTGGTTAAAGCACTCTGTGGAGACAGGGGAGAGACCCTGTTCAAATCTTCTCCTGCTCTGGCAGAGAGCCAAGTTGAACCTGGCTCTCCCTAGGCACGTGCTGTAACCACTGGGCTAAAAGTTACAAGGTGGGCCATGGCAGCAGCCAACTACCTCCTCAATTTTTTTTTTAAAGGGGGCTTGATCCAGCAGGCACCCGCTAGGTGTGACGATCAAATTGGGCAAGTTAGGCATCTTAATGACTGTCTTCCCGTGGGGCTCAGGTGAGAGATGGGTGTCCAATGCCTAGAGTGAGGCAGCAGTGCATATGTCTAGAGACACACACTTAGGCACCAAGTGAGTTTAGGCACCTACAGAATTCAGTAGGAGTTTTGTGGATCACAGAAGGGGATCTAGGCACCTAAAAATGGGATTTAGGTACCTAAGTAGTGTTGTGGATTCTACCCCTATATATCTCGCAGAGTTCCAGAGTATGCAAGAGAGTAAACCTGTTGTTACACCTCTTATGGGGTACCCTTAGCTCATCTGTTATGGTGCATGCTTAACAAATAATAAGGCCAAATAACTAGGAGTAGTGAGATGAAACGGGGAAATGAAAATTCCTAATAGGATGTGTGTTTGGATATGGAATAGTCTTAGGCCACGTCTACACTACGGGATAATATCGAATTAACTAAAATCGGTTTTATAAAACTGATATTATAAATTCGATTTTATTATAAATTCGATTTCATGCGGCCACACTAGGCACAGTAATTCGGCGTTGTGTGTCCATGGTCCGAGGCTAACGTCGATCTCTGAAGTGTTGCAT
This sequence comes from Chelonoidis abingdonii, assembly GCF_003597395.2. Lineage (NCBI taxonomy): Eukaryota > Metazoa > Chordata > Testudines > Testudinidae > Chelonoidis > Chelonoidis abingdonii. Next base: position 332,965 of record NW_027424264.1, on the reverse strand, counting down.
TGTGGGTAGCTCTTCCGTAGCTATCCCATAGTTCCTGCAGTCTCCCCCGCCCCTTGGAATTCTGGGTTGAATCATTATTGTCGCAGGTGGTCGCAGGGAAAACATCAGCTGACAATCCTTTCGCGCCGTTTTTCCCTGGATTGCCCTGGCAGACGCCATAGCACAGCAACCATGGAGCCCATTCAGTTTTTTTTTTTTCTGGCACCGTATGTGTTCTGGATGCCACGGACAGAGAGGCGATACTCCAGCGCTACACAGCAGCATTCACTTGCTTTTGCAATGATAGCAGAGATGGTTACCGGTCGTTCTGTACCGTCTACTGCCGGAGAAAACTGGCAATGAGATGAC
>NW_027424264.1:295209-332592 GCF_003597395.2 Chelonoidis abingdonii | reverse complement strand
TCTAGTTAAGTGTATACTGAGACTTGGAACCACATCTCCACACCTTTCCAGTGAGCTGAGGTTGAGGACATTACAGGAGGAACTGGCAGAGGGGGCGACTCTCTCCTCTTAGGGTAGTCTATACTTACCTGTCGGGGAATTGATTTATCACAATCTTGTTTGGATGCGATAAATTCGACTACTGCTAATCGAATGCCGTACTCCACCTCGGCAGAGGAGTAAGATGGAGTCAACGGGGGCCCAGGAGTCGACTCACCGCTGTGAGACGGCAGGTAACTCGAACTTAAGATACGTAGCTGAAGTTGCATATCTTAGTTCAAAACCCCCTCTAGGGTACCAAGCCTATAGTGATCACTTCACATCTTTCACCCCTGCCAAGCCCTGTCCAGCTTGCTCTTCCAACTCGTTGCCCCTCACCCTAGTTCCCCTGCCCATCTGCCCCCCACAGCTTCTGTGTAATGGAGCAGATAACTGCTGCTTCACTCCACATTCTGCTCTTTCTGCAGGGAGCTGAATAGACACCCTGCATGATAAATAGTGCCTTGCTCTGGTGAGAAACATAACCCACTGGGAGCTGCCAAAAAAGTTGGCTGCTATGGATTTAGCATTACATAGCAGAGCACAAAAGTAACCAAACCAGAATTTTCAAGAATTCAAGATTCTAACAACAAATTTTTGGAAGATTTTCACAAGGAATATTGCCGTCTCAGTTAGTGCTGGGTGTACCTTTCTCAAACTATATTGGCATATATGTTTCCATCCCAGTTCCTAATGGAGATTTCCTGTTGTATATACTCAGTATGTAACTCACCTTGTTGCACCAATCTAGTTTGAGAACATGTTTTAACAGAGATGAGTCGTCTCAGTATTCTCACTTAAGGACTTCCAGTTCAGTGACTCATTATGTATGGGCCGCCGCGTGGACCTGTAATTATTATAGTGTATGATGAATGTCCCCCGTGGATGAACTTTAAAAGCACTATGATGGACAGGTGGGAGTGATCCCAGTTTGGAAAAAACCAAATTGAGGGGTGGAATATGAGCCGAAACAGGGGCCACTTGGTTGCGAGCACGCAGTGATATGTTCTCCCGAGATGAGTGGTGAATAATATGTGTATAAAACTGTAGCCAATGTTAATTGGTAACTCTTTCATTTATTAGTTCTCCATTTTGGTAATGTGTTACTGAACACAATTTTTAACTTTGCCCAAGTCAGGCTACTGAAATTGCATTTTCAGAGGTTGCCCTTTCCAGGAAGGTGTTTGACACCTCTTTGGAGGACCATCACTGAGAAGCCATCACAGAGCAGTCTGGAAGCCATTTACTTTTGATTTTCTCCTCAACTGCTGGCTGCTCCAGGAAAAATGGATTTCTACATTTGGTGCTAAAAGGCTGATAGATCTGTTTGTTGGTTCAGCCTGGGCACATGGAAAAAAGATAGACTAGGGGTGCTGCTCTGACGGAGTGGATTATAACAGTGCCACATGTAAACCTGACATGCAAGTTAGGGTGACCAGGACACCCAAGTGTGAAAAATCAGGACAGGAGACGGGGGTAATAGGATGCTACATAAGAAAAAGACCCCAAAATTTGGGACTGTCCTTATAAAATCGGGACATCTGGTCACCCTTACATGCAAGAAAGGAAGAGGGCAGGAGGATGGGGGTCTTGCCCCCTGCCGAAAACACTGAAAGCCATGCATTGCCCAGAAGGTGAGCTCAGGTTAGGCAGGGTGAATCTCAGGGCTGTATTGTTTTCAAAGATCTGTAACTCTTGAGTACTTTTAAGAGTAAAGTGGTTGTGCGTATAAGAATTCCCTGGCTAAGCCTGTGTGCCTTGACTTTCCTGCCATGTTGTCCTGAAGGGGTTAAATTAGAAGTCCAGGTTGCCCACGCCTAAGGAAACTGTGGGGAGATGATAATACTGGGAAAAACTTTCGAAAGGGGAAAAGGGGGGGGGAGGGGGGTTTTTTTTCTTGAGGCACTACTTTCAAGAGGGTAGGTGGCTGGGCTGTGATCGTCCCATGTCCCAAGGAAGATCTAAGCTTGGGGTATGATCCTATTAGACCTAGAGCTAGAAACAGTGGACTATACCTCCCTGTTGACTTGGAAGCATCGTGGGACCCAGTGATTGGGTCCACTTAGTGATAGCTGATGACGTGGACAGAGTCGTTCAGAAAAGCCAGATTGTAACTGACATGCAAAGTGGTATTGTGCAAGACATAGGATTTTGCTCCCTAGGGACTAAAACAGTCTTCAGGGTTTGGTCTCGATGATCTTAGGAAAGGGGCAACCTGGGCTGCGGCCAAACCTGAAGTATGATTGCACGTGGCTCCACTGTTGATCCCAGAAAGCCCATTTCAGGTTTATGAAAATTTCTGCATGGCATGATGCGCTGCAACGCAGATCACTATCTGGCCCCAAGCGGGGAACTTAATTCACAGAACTCCAGGCAGACATTAAAACCCTTTAAGTGCTAAATTATTCAAAAATAGAACATGTAGCCAGTCTATGATGATTCTTTATTAGTAAGAGCCAGTTATTGCGCTTAGTCTGTGGAAGGATAAAATAACAGACAGCTCCAGGTACATGTGTCCCCTCCCATAGATCCAGAAGAGGCATAAAAATGACTACTTTTTAAAAACATCTCTCTCCATTTCTTTGCATGTTGTTGAGATAGAGGAGTTTGATTAAGGTTAGTGTTGGCTGCCAAAGAACTTAAGTCTTTAGGGGAATTGAATAAAAAAGAAAGACGGAGGTCTAATGAAGAGCTGCACTGTATGTTGCCACCAACATTACCATTGAGAGGTTTCAGTAGCACTATCCTAGTCCCTAGTAGATAAAAGTAACTCAGCTGTAGTTTTCCTGACCCGTTTAACAAGACTTAGGCGTATGAACTTTAAGAAGATCTTTTGTGTGTAACAAAAATTAGTCCAATTCACTTAACATTATGCATGATCACTAATAGAAAGCATTCTTATTTTATTTAATAGCAATCTTGAAATAAAGACCATGGACAATATAGAAACTAAACCCATCAGTGAATTTGAAACATCAAGAATTACAGTAATATTATATTGTTCAAGATATCTTTGGCAAGAAAAGTGAAATAAGGACTTCGAACATGGCAAATATAATTTTTGTGTTGTCATTAATTAAATATGAGTGCTGTAGTTAGAACAGAGAGAATAATTGCAAGAAAAAAATGTTTATGATATTGCCGATTTGTTTGTTCCCCAAAATATTACATTTTCCTGCATTATATTCATTAAAATTATATATTTGTGGTCTCTCCACAGCTCTCAGGCGAACAACTTAATGGAGTGATGCTATAGTGAAATCTCCATTTACTGAAACTGTGCTTTTTATGCAATCTGTTACCAACACATTTTACTGTATGTTGAAAATCTAGAAGTAATTAATATGAAGCTCTCATTTTTCAAATACTTAACAATGTGCATGGGCCGGATGCATTCCTTTGGCTATTTTATTTGCATTAGTTCACTGAAGTAGGGAGAAACCCTTGCCTCACCCCTGTGGTGGCAGGGCCTCTTTTATAGGCAGAAACAATTGCTATTCTGTATCAGGAGGCGGTAGCCATGTTAGTCTGGATCTGGTAAAGCAGCAGGAAGAGTCCCTGTGGCACCTATAGGACTAACAGACGATATTGGAGCACTGAGCTGTTCGTGGGGTAAATTACCACTTCGTTCAGTGCTGTTCTGCTACCAAGGGCAGGGGGCAGGATTTTGGTGGCTGTGAGTGCTGTGCCAGATTCCACAGCACTCCCTGATGAAGTGTGCAAAAAAAGGGGTGTTGGTGGCAGTGCAGGGACTGGACTGGATAGGGTCCAGAAATTGTGTGAATCTTCCAGTCCACCATCTTATCAGGCGAATGTTGTATGACTAGGGGACTATTCTAGATTCTGCTAGAGTAGCTTGTGGATTGGTTTCTGCTCAGCTCCATTGTCCGGGGAGAGGATTCAGCATTAACTTAGATGAGGAATCCCCATAGAGTTTGGTGAGAAACAATGCCACAGACACTAGAGAGTCCACCATCTCTCACCCACAGTACCCCTTTGTCTCCCAAATAGGTACCTTCTTTGAGAGGCAGGTCTCCCCTTATGCCACAGTTGTTTTGTTCCTCATAGCTAGCAGACAGAGAACATTACAGCCTTATAATGTTTTGTTATGTTATAAGTTTCATCCAAAGGATTCTGAATGAAACCATACAGTGCCATTAAAATGTAGCTACTCTGGGGTGGACATGCCTTGCAACAAAGTGCTCAGCACTGCTATGAAGTGATTGAGGAGGAAGGGGAGGACACAATATGCGAGAAAGGTATCAGTTATAATTTTATTTGTCACGTATGTCTTGTTTTTCTGATCTCGCATGAAAGACCTACCATATAGAAGCAACATGTTAACTATGTTTGACAGGATTTTTTAACCTGTGGCTCTGAGGGTTCGATATTTCAAATCTGCTTGATGTGACAGATAATCAAGGATAGCACTTTGACATATGTCTTTTAAAAAATTGAAGGTTCTGAAGGAGGTAGCAATAGATAACAAATTCAGACAGAAAATGGACATTGGATATTAGCAAAATATTTTTGGACCCAGAAGTTCTTTGTTGTACTTTTAGGATTCGTAGCATTTATAGTTATTAGAGATGGAAAAGAGCCACCAGATTAGAGGTCCAGAACCTTTAAAACAAGGTACATAATTAGACTTTCCTAGCCGGAACTGATATATTACTAAGAATATTGCAGATAAATATATTAATGGCAAGACTTATAGATGAAATGAAAGGTACAGATTTACACGATTAAATAATTTATTTTACTACACAGATCAGAATGATGAGTTTATAGTGTAGTTGGGTGGAACCAGCTCTGCTTATATGAATAATGCAGGAACCAACTTAGACAAAATTGTTTAGAATTGTATTATATAAACCAAATATTCAAACAAAACTCAATCCATTTGCATGCCTATGTACATTTTGTATCACCCAGTTTGTTTTTTCCAGCCCCACCTTTTAAATGGGTGTCCATATACGTGACCAGCGGAGGGAAACCAGCTTAATCCAAAATTTTTCTGAATGACAGTAAAGGCTCAATTTGACCGCTGCATTCAATGAACACAATCTGAAACCGCTTACTTCATCCATGGCGCTCCCCGACTGAAAATCTACTGGGAAAACAGTGGTATGACCTACTCGAAGTTAGAGTTACGGAGTTCTGAGCTCCACACACACTGTAAGTAGTATTCTTTTTTAAGATGGTTGCTTACTTTTCACTATCTTGACATACCAACAGACGAATAAACAACTTTAATTTCACAGTCAAGGGAATATTTACAGGAAAGCAGTCATACATTCAAAACAAAATGAAAAAGCTTGTTTTAATTAACATCGTCTTGACCGTAACGCGGATGCATTACTATTTCTGAGAAAATGCAGGGGCGAATCATAATGAATGGGAATCCACTGCTATTTTCACCTTCTGGAGATCTGAGCTCAATTATTTAGGTTCACCAATGAAAATGATTTTGATGGCCTTTATCCTAGACTTCATGTTGGGCATTTCTGGTCACATACAAAGCCCAAACGTCCTCGGTAGCTCTGGGGCCAATCTTACACCTACTGCCCTTAGTAGAGGAGATGGGGAGGGAGTAGCTCAGTGGTTGTGAAGCATTGTGGAAGTTCAACCTTGAGGGGGCCATATGGGGATTTAGTTGAGGGAATTCCAAGTCCGTGACTTGGAGCAATGGGGTTGGACTAGGTGGACCTCCTAGGGGTCCCCTCCCCCAAAACCACCTGACAGCTCTGTGAATGTTGTAGAACAGCGACAGTGCAGAGCAGGAACGGAGGATGCCAATTGTAGAAGTCTGGTCAGGATAAGGGGGTTCTCAAACTGTTTCCTGAGTGTGTGACCATTGTCTTTAATACGAATATTTTGTCTCAGTACCTCTTACCCTTTCAATTAGGGATCATACATTACAGCCCCAAGGCAACACAGCCTATGCTTGTACGGTGCGGAAATTTAATGTTTATGTTAGCTTTCTTGTTAATAATTGTAGCAGGAGGGATAAGAAGGTGAGGAGTCGCAACATACTGGGGTACTAGCCAAGTCTCTATGGATCACCTGTGGCCCATGGATACGCCCCCCAATCTGGTGTAGCCAAACATATGTATGAGATGCGCTCCGCAGATTTCGCCTTGGCTTATCTAAAAAAAATTAGATAAAAGAAGAGCAATTAATTTGAATCTTCTGTTGTTGAAGAGAAGAACACTTGGTATGCTAATAGCAATCGCAAGCTAAGCGGGCTGAAAATACGCCAGTGGGTCTACAGGATTTGTCTCCTCCCTTACTGATTCCTTTAGGGTTATGTTCTACACTGGCCAGAGCAAGCTTATCATCGCTGCTCGAGAGCAGCAGCTGAAGGGAACCGCATATGGTGTGTTCACACTGTTCAGCTGCCTGTGCATCAGCTTGTTCACACTTGTCGTGGCACTTGCATCAGTATTACGAAGCAGTGCACTCTGATGGGGCAGCTATCGCCATCCAGAGAGATTTAGTATAATAGGAAAGGAAATCTCTTTTCTGTCGCTAAGAGTGTTATATCTTGGGTTTGTGGAAAGGCGAGGAGTCGGGGGCATCCTGTGGGTGCCTGTCCCATGCCTTGTGATTTATGCTTCACATCCCAGCAATCCCTTGTACATCCAAATCTGGTGCCAACTTTCAACAGTTTGTTGTGAATGCAGCTTTGCCTTTCATCGCACGAAGTGATGCCACATTTGGTTGACCAATATGCTGGCTCGCTCTTCACTAAACGTCTGAAAAGTGGCAGTGGATTATTCCTTAAACTTACAAAAGGCAAGAGGGAGAGTTCAACATTGATCTGTGCCATAGTAGCTGTGGACAAATGAGAGTTGTTTGTTTTTGATTTCATAGAGGTGTGTGCGTTGGGCTCGGGAAAAAAGCACGTGAGTGGTGGGATCACGATCGTTCATGCCATGTCTGGGATGACCGAGCCAGTGTGCTGCAGAACTTTTGAGTTTTGAGGAAAGCCACATTCACGGACTGTCGTGTGTAGAATGAGGCTTGCCTCGCCCTTGCATTCTGCAAAGACACTGTGATATATTGTGCCCTGTGGCATAAGCGCGTTGTGCAATTGCGACTGTAGGAAGCTTGGCTACTTCAGACTTGCTACAGATCATGTTGCTAACCAGTTCAGAGTGGGAAAGTCCGAGTTCGGATCATGTTGACAGAGTTGTGCCGTGCCATTAATCACATTCCTCTCCGAAAGACCATGAACTCTGGGCAAGTGCGTGACATTGTGGCAAGGCTGTTGCACAAGTGGGTTCCTAACTGCGGAGGCGATAGATGGCTCACATTATTCTAATTCTGGCACCCAGACAATCTAACCACCGAGTACATTATGGAAGGGGACTGAATGATTTCTCCAGGTGATCTTGTGGATTCACTGTGGGGATTTTCACAGACCTTAAGCAGGCTGGGTCCGGGAAAGTGATGAATGCTCATAGCCTCTTTGGAGACCCGACCTATTCAGAAGCTACCAAGCAGCAGGGTCTTTCTCCTGGACCCCTCAGGAAGAATTCACTTAGAGGAGTTGAAATGCCCTTTGATCCTGGAAGACCCGTGTGCTATTCCTTTTAATGCTGTTGTTTGTTTGAAGCCATAACAGGACTTGACAGCGCAAAGAGCGGTTCCGACACAGGAACTTTCAAACGAGCATTAATGCCTAGAGGAACAAGAATGACTGTTGAGCGTTTTGCTATCTTTTGCCGTAAAGTAGGCCCTTGGTTGCTTCTGCCTATATGGAGGCTGGACCTGGTACCCTAGATGATAATATTCCTAGCTTGTAGCTGCGTGCTGGCTTCACTCCATTAATATTTGTGAATGAAGGCTGAAAGCTTCAACTCTCAGGGCTTGACCACTGAGGGCCTCAGAGCTGGAGTCCTAAATGGGAACAGCAGTAGTATCCGGGTCTTATTTTTTTTGTTATATCAGGTCCATAAAATGCGTGGTGTTGGTTTCATAGGGAGTGCCTGTGTTGTGGCGGCAATTGTGTGTAACAATAGCGGCTAGGAGGGTAGTGTGCACTTGGAGTGGGCTATTTATGTAGGATATTTTTTTGTGAATGGTACACACGATTGCACTGAGTTGATAGGTTCTAAACCACCTTTAGGCACCAATGAGTTGCACCTACAGAATTCAGTTAAGTTTTTGTGGACAAAGAACGATATCTATGCACCTAAAATGGGTTTAGACTAATATATATCCGCAGAGTTCCAGAGTATGAAAGATAAAACCTTGTGACACCTCTTTATTAGAAATTCCCGTAGTCATCGTCTGTGTTGCTTGATCCTATGCATAAGATAAGCTAATAACTAGAGTAGATTGAACGGTGAATTATGAAATTGCTTAATAGGAGGTGTGTATGATATGGAATAGGCTTAGCCACGTTACACTAGGGATAATTATCGAATACTTATACACGCTAAGTGTTTATTAAAAGACTGTGATCTTTTTATCAAAATACTTTAACATCAATCTGGGTGATTTTTATTATAAATTATATCAACACATCTATCGGGGAAAGAATATGTATTGATTTAGTAACACGCCACATAGCACAACAAAAAAATGACCACATCACTAAGGCACAGTAATTTCGGCGTGATGGGGGCATTGGAAAGGGAGTGTTTTCCAGTGTCGTCCGGTAATACGGTCGAGATCTCTGAAGTTGTTGACTGATTGGTGCGGAGCGTTCTTCCGTTATTGTATCCTAGTTCCTGCATCGTCTCCCCGGCCCTCTGGAATTTTCGGGTTTTATACATTATTGTTTGTCAGTATGTTCTAGTCAGCTCCTATGTGTCAGTTCATGCCAAACTCTGTCCGTGGTGGAGCGTCAGACCATACCTACACCAGGAGCATCGTTTTTTTTGACCGTATTGGTCGTCCGCGGAGCACCACCACACTGCAGCATCACTGCTTGTAATCAGATGCGACTGGATACGTCGGTATCTGTTCTTTTCGTAGCAGTCGCTAATACTACTCGGAAACTGCCATAAATCTTGGTCAGTCTCTCGTCACTACTCACCGGTCGGTTTTTATGAGAGGGCCCAGTTTGCATTGGAAATCGTGACGGCGAACCCAAAAGGCCAATGGATGGCTACTTATGGGACGGACCCCCTCCCTTGCCTTGTTCTATAATAGATTCAGTTTCTGCCTAGAATAAGGTCCACAGTCGCGAGGCTGGGGGTATAAGAGGTATCAGAGCAAGCTGCTCCGGCGTCGTGTGACATGGGGTGCCCCTGCAAGCGCCCAACCCATGTGCTAGCCTGGCTCGCCCGGCAACCTCCTGAGTTGTCAGCAAGGATACCAGTTCCCAGTGTCCATGCCTTGTGGTCCATGAATAAATCAGAATTGCAGCAATAAATAAAACACTGCACTGTTCGTTGACATAATATGCGAGAGGCAGGCCTCTCGCCATGGAATAGTCCAGGAGGACATTACCGTGGGGAGAAGGAAGCCCAGCATGCTACTGTTTCTTATCTACTTAGGACCCGTCCAGCAGTACAGTAATCTTTTCTTACACGAGCACGCTAACCCAATTGCTATGATAGCTGTATAAGCACGTTCCTGTCCCATTACTGGGCGTAACAGCTCAAGGTGCCTCGATGTCAAATGTTATATTTATTGAGGCCGTGTAGTACTGGTATGCACGGGACTTTGAGCCAGATGGGTCTACCTTGAGAGGAGGGGAGCGGATACTGCTTTACTTGCTGCTTGATAAGGAGTGGTGCAGTGGTTGGTGCGTTACGAGCTTCAGTACACTATAGCAGCCTGGAGATAAACATGGAAGTAATCAGTTATAGAAGTTTTTCTTTCTCACATCCTGTCACTGATGGGCGGCTGGCGAGAAAGAACTTGAGGAGGGAGCGCGTTTTGCTCCTGCACCACGCCAGGCACTGGTTTGAACCTATACGACATGGACTCAGCCCCAAGAAGGCTACTACTTCAAGATGCTTGTGAGCTGTGGGCTAGACATGCGAGAGTCCTGTTGTATGCTCCATTCTCTGCTAGATCGCTGTTGGGTTTCCATATTTGATCCTCTGGTCCTCTGTGTACGTTGTTCACGCCAGCTTTTGGGTTCTATCCTGGATTTGTTTCAAATCTATTTGGCATTTTCCTCACGGAGCTCTGATTCTACAAAACGATTTGTCTCCCAACAATGCGATCAGTTTTAGTTATCTCTCTCCTCAATTACGTCCTGTAGCTCAGTTCCGTGTGTCATTTTTAGACGCATCGCCATCCCGCTTGTATCTGTGCATACGGCCCATCTCTCGTGGGTAAACGGAAAATGTTAATTCAAACCTTCGCGGGGCTTTTCTGTTTATCTGCCCGTTCGGCGAGCTGAGTTTAGATTCTGTCCATCAGCGCTTCCTCATTGGTCCTGTGGGATACCCCCGTCGAGCGCCATAACTCGTTGTATCTCTCCCGTCACACAACCCGTACTATCCGAATATGTTAATATCGAATTTAGCGCTACTCCTCTCGTCGGGGTGGAGTACAGAAATCAATTTAAAGAGCCCTTTATATCGATATAAAGGGCGTTGTAGTGTGGACGGGTACAGCGTTAAATCGATTTAACGCTCTTTAAATTGATTTAAACGCGTAGTGTAGACCAGGCCTTAGAGATTATGGAAGCATTATTCCTGGAAACAAATCAAAATTGAAGTGGATGACCTCATATTTATTCTCCTTTGTAAAGTACTTTGAGATCTATGGATGAAAATCTGTACAAGAGTTAAATATTATTTGTATTAGATCATGACAAACAGAACACAACCATAAAAGCTAGAGGTGGGAAAGACAATGTGTGATCTAGTAACATTCCTAAAATTAAAGATCCACTGTTTCCAAATACTTAGGCTGTTGAGTTGTTTTTAATTCCATTTTGAATGACACTGAAACATGACTGGCTTTCTGTCATGTGTGTACACATGTAATAAATTACCTGATTTGTTTTATAGCTTTTGCTTAACATACTGATATCTCTAACCCAACTTTGTGACAGTGATGTATTTGCTGTTACAAAATCAAGTAATTTCTTGGTTATATTTTTTAGCATATCATTGTAACAAATCAGCAGTAAAACTTTAGAGTTAAAAACAGCTTTTCAGTTTTTTCTATCAAAATGTTGAATATAGCTTTTTATTCAAAAAACAAGTGACTAAAATTTGTTAATAATTTTTCCTTCTTTAGTATGACAATCTCCTGAGTCAGTTTGGTTGCATGCAAGTTTCTGGTTCTGCATCCTCCCCTTCACTGTCTGCCCCAGAGACAAGTCACCCACAAACATCAGGGAACATAGAACAGTACATTCATGATCTTGACAATAACTCCTTTGAGTTGGACTTGCAGTTTTCTGAAGATGAGAAGAGACTACTACTGGCAAAGCAGGCTGGTGGAAATCCATGGTAAGGTGTTTAAAGTGGTTGATCTGTGATTTTTGTGCTGTAATAAGGAATCTACAAAACAGTAAACCATCCATTCTTGCCTTGGTTCATATTCATCTTTATCAGAATCCTAGTAGCTGAACAGTTAATGATTTCATTAGTAATTATGCTTTTCTTGACTAAAGATTTTGGTAGTACCACTTTAAGAATAATGTGCAGTGATAATCTGAAAAATGGTGTGGGGGGTGTGTGTGTGTGAGAGAGTAAGTGTGTCATATATAATACTGGGTTGTGTTTTCTCTCTGACTCCATATCAAATGAACTCAGCTAACCAATAAAGAGAGGCTTTTTTATCTGCTACTTCTGTAAAATCAATCTGGGGTCTGAAAACAGCACAATTCTTTGCTTCTCATAGATGGGCACCAATAATTGAAGCTCTTCAAGCTAAATTAAGCTCAGTCACACCTCCACAGCACCACTGTCTTCAGATTATACAATCAATAACAGGTGCAATCTATCAATCTTGTCACAGTAGGAATTAAGTTGAAAATAAATTATTACTGCCTGATATCTAGCAAATCATTTTGGGGTAGGAAGAAGAGGTTGAAATTCATCTAATATTTAAAGTTTTATATACATGACTCATAAACACAGTGGGGAGACCTATTGAGAGAGATTGGAACTTTGTAAAGATTCCAAGGCAGTGGATCTTTAGAAGTATCCCAGATAGAAAACACTAACTAGGGTAGTTGTGGTTACATTGGGGGGAGAGAGGACAGGGGTGCTTTTGTAATGACAGTAATTTTTTTTTTTCTTGTTAGGCATCAGTTTGTAGAAAACAACTTAATACTAAAAATGGGTCCAGTAGATAAAAGAAAGGTAAGTCTCATTATCCTGTCTAACATGATGTAAAGTGTTACTGTTCTTGCAGTTGCACCTCTGAGAGATGTATTGCTAAAGAACCTGTCTTTGGAGTTCCCTGATTTGTATAGGTTTTTTAGTTCTGTCCCAGATCTATTGTTCCTTTTATAAAACGTATCATAACGTTTCCTAGCAAACAGCTTTTCACAAATTTAATATCCTTCCTTTAAAAAAAAAAAAAAAAAAAAAAAAAAAGTTACTCTTGGTAAGTCATTATTGTCCTAAATGTAGTTTTTAATCCTTCTGAGGTAGAATGAAACAATCTCTCATTCTAATAGCAACTCCGCTTTCCTTCCCTCTATCCTACGTCTGACTTAGGGCTACTCTGTTGAGGGTGGCAGAGGTGGCATTAAAATCAATTTAGATATTTTAAATATAAGGCTGTTGTCACTTAACTGGCCCATTAGTTGTCATGGTCTGCTGCCTGCAAATGCAGTGTCTTCACCCCAGTCATTCTCTACGTACATGTCACTCTGCATTTTCTCTTGAAAAGTCCATTGTTATGACTGCTCACTTCTGTGCAGGGAGTAAACATATCTGAAAAGGACATTGCTCTGCTACAATGTCTATATAACCAGCCGTTTTATTTTTAAAGTCCTTTTGGAACTTCGATAGATGAGGTTTCTGATGGGTTCCTCCCAGGGTGCCACCTGGAACTGAGGTACCACTAAGCCCCCCTGACCCACCAGCCTGGATTCCTTTACACTGTACTGCTGTGACCAGCCTGCACTTTGACCAGCACACATACAGGTAGGGACACACCCAGCTGCAGTTACATGCAGATGCTGTGATCAGCCCTGCATGGGAAGGCTCCAGGTAGGGAACTTCCTAGCTACTCATCTCCTCCACACACACTCCCCTAGGGTAAACTCAAAATACAGCATAAGCTCATGAAATTCACACTCCCTAAATGTGGAGAGGACTTCACAACAGCTTTCTGCCCCAAGTTATGACTCTCACACACTGATTTTAGACAAAGCAAAGACAAGTTTAACTACAAAAGATAAGTGATTATCAAGGATAGCAAACAGATCAAAGCAGACTACCGAGCAAATAAACAAAACATGCAAACTAAGCTTAATATACAACATAGGTCAGATACAAATAGCAAATTCTCACCCTAGGAGATGATACAAGCAGGTTGCAGATTAAGAGGCAAACTACACTTACTTGCAGCTTGGAATCCCCAGGTGTTCCATTCACAAGCTAAAAATCCCTTTAGCCTGGGTCAAGCACTTTCCTCAGTTCCTCGGATGTTTGTTCCTTGGTGTTTCCAGGAGTCTCTTTGGGTGGGAAGTCAGTGAAGAACCAAGATGATGTCATTCCCCTGCCTTACATAGTTTTGCATATGGCAGGATCCCTTTGTTTCAATGCTTGGTTCCCACGCCAGTCAGTGGAAAAATACTGATATCCCAAGATGGAGTCCAGCACCAAGTGACCTGGTCACATGTCCCTTTAGTATCACAGCAGCCATGACTCGGAGGCTGTCTGCAGCATCCTCAGGAAGGCCCCCAGGTTGGAGATAAGCTTTTTCTAAGGCCTATTGTTTTCTGTAATGGCCCTTCTGCACCCAGTCAGAATGAAAGCATCTTGTCTAGTGGGCGTTCCCCAGGTGTAAACACATTTGTAATATGCATACATTATCAATATTCTTAACTTCAGATACAAAAATGGTACATACATACAAATATGATGATAATATTCAGTAAATTATACCCTTTCCAATGACACCTCACATGACTTAGCTTGCATAATTATTATGTACTTTATGCCATAATCATATCCTAATAATATCACTGTGAAGAATATGGGGTTCAGTGTCACAAGGTTAACTATTTAAAATGCTAGTTATGTTGGCACTTCAGCAGAAATGCACCGAGACACATACAAGAATATAGTCAAGAAGCAGAAATTGTTTATACAGTGTTATGTGAGCTTCACAGGCCAACTCAGTTCCTGCCCAAATTACTTACAATGCAAGTTACATATGATGTAGGCAAAGACAAAGTGGAGAGTGGACAAGAAGGGGAACAGATGAGGAAGGGGCAAACTTCTTATGTAAAGTTAGTGATGTTCTAGTCTGGTCATTTTTTAACTTATTTTTATTAACTTGTACAGGACTTAGTTTCTTTGTGTGACTGAGACTGCTAAGGTTGTATGCACATACAAATGTATTGTTGGTATTACCTTCCAAATATGTTAGTTTAAAAAGGGTGAGTGTGTAATGCTTAAAAAAACCACACACAGATCAAACAAGGGTAAGTAAGATAACGCTGGATTTTTTATAAAAGGCTCCAAAGGTGACCTTGGCAGTTACAGGCTAGTAAGCCTAACTTCAGTATCAGGCAAATTAGTTGAAACTATAGTTTAAAAAAAAAAAAGGTATTTCACACACATGAACATGATTGGTGAAGAGTCAGCATGGCTTTTGTAAAGGGAAATCATGCCTCACCAATCAGTTAGAATTTTGTGTGTGTGTGTGTGTGTGTGTGTGAGAGAGAGAGTGTGTCAGCAAGCAGGTGGGCTAGGATGATCACATAACACAATGACTAGGGGTCACCTCACGAAATGAATAGGCAGCAGATTTAAAAGAAACATAGGAAGTACTTCACATAACACACAGTCAACTTATGGAACTCGTTGTCCGGGGAAATTGTGAAGGCTAAAAGTATAAATTGGTTCAAAAGAATTAGATAAATTTATGGAGGATAGGTCCATCCACAGCTATTAGCCAAGATGGTCAGGGGTGCAGCCCCATGTTCCACGTATCCCTAAACTTCCAACTGCCTGAAGCAACTGGCACTGACCACTGTCAGGGACAGAATATCTGGCTAGATGGATCATTAGTCTGACCCCATGTGGTTGTTCTTATGTTCTAACACTTTGAAACTGTAATAAATTCAGAAACTTATTAGAAGCCCAACTCTGAAATTAGCCAACCTAATATTAACCGTTTCCATAACGATGCCCTGAAAGAATAAGAATCCCATATTCCTTTATCTATCAGTGAGCACAAATACTAGAATGCATACATTATATAGTGATTGTGCTGCCTGCCAGTATGCATACAAGGATTTGACAGATTCCTGATTAGATAAATAAATACTAAAGGTGGTTGTTCCCTGCTCTTTATTAAGACTGTGATTCAGGAAAGCATATAAGCAATTGCTAAAGCCCACTGACATCACTGTGACTTAAGCACATGCTTTAAGAGGGTTGTGGGGCAGGGGGAAGTGAGAAAAAACACATGCACCAGAGCTCTGAGAGAATAGATCTAGTAATAATCATTTCTTCCTTTGCCTTGATACGCTTGGTGTTGCTGCTACTGTTCTCCTTGTCAGGGATTGTTTGCTCGTCGGCGCCAATTATTGCTCACTGAAGGGCCCCATCTCTATTATGTGGATCCTGTCAACAAAGTTCTGAAAGGAGAAATTCCTTGGTCACTAGAGCTGCGACCAGAAGCCAAGAATTTTAAGACCTTTTTTGTTCATACAGTAAGTGACTATCTTTAGAGTTTTTCCCAAAAGTCATAAAATTTTAATCAATTTTCTTTAATAAATTATTGGAAATGAAATTGGAACTTTTTATTGATAGAAATGTTTTCATTGCCTGTGTACTACAAAGATTTTTACAGTTATTCATGAATGCTAGGCTGCTGGCATTAGTGTGCTTTTATGAAAAGAGAGGATTGAAATTTTTTAACAAAGAAATATAAACTTTAAATGGATTGTGTATTATAGAAAGAAATGCTTCAAGAGTTTGATTTTCATATTAGTCTCTCCAAAATAGTCAAAGCGCTCTTGCATATTGCAACTGATTAAAATTGGGCCAATGACTTATTGTATCAGTTAATCAGTCTACATATCTTAAATGGAAAATGTCATTTACCAACTGTACAGTTATCCAGAAATAATGTACATTGCTCTATTACTACAACGATATATTCCTGAACAGATTTTTAATCACTTAATTCTGAATCAGTTTTCTTGCTACCAATAGAATATTTGGGTTTTTTCTGTTTCTTGTTTTATCTGTTTTTGAAATAGTCATTAAACTATTATTTACTTGTAGCCTAACAGGACATATTACCTGATGGACCCAAGTGGGAATGCTCATAAATGGTGCAAAAAGATACATGAAGTTTGGCGGCACAGATACCATCAGAATGCTGCTAAATAGTAAAGTTCATCCAAAATGTCCCAGTCTCCCTACTTGCTGCTAGAACTCCATGTGCAGCCGATCAGAGGAATCTTCCCAACCCATCTATTATCCATCTCAAGGGGAAGCATATATCTGAAATATTTTGTTTTTTTTAAAAACAACAAACACAAATGGAATTCAGGGTCGCTTTGCTTGCTCTTTGTGCTTCTGTTAAGGCTTCCACATGCATATCGTTGAAGTGAGGATCTTGCTTTTGTGCACTTCAGCTCTATTTCTGCTGCAAACTAATGGATAAACTTTGCATTTCGAGCTTCATTTAAGATCAGTTAAAACTGATCGACCGCACACACCCCAGATCATGTACCGGTCCTGCACTTTATGGGGCTGGGATTATTTCTGTGACTTTCAGATTATCGTTAAACTGTATTTCATCAGGGAGCTTTTAAATGCTTCTGCTGAGGTGTAACCACCACCTCCACTCTACTTTCCTTCCCCCGCCCCCTTTTCCTTTTCTAACTGGTATCTGGCATTTGCAGTCAGGTCAGTTGTACCCTTGCATAACTCCTAATATAGTTCTGGTTGCAGGACTTCCGTGGTACTTATTATAATTATGTGAGTAAATCAGATGTATGTGTCTGGCAGTCAGACGCCGATGATACAAGTTGTGAGAAAGTAAAATGCTGAACATGGCACTGAAATTTCTAAAATTGAAATTTTGGCTTTTGAAGTTCATAAAGTTTTAAACATGGAATTTTAATTTGATGCATTTACAAGTTTAATCAAGGGACAATAAACTTACCAGCATGCTTTTAATTAATACTAACTAAATTAAATTAACCAGTTAGTATAAAATGTTACTATTGAGGTAGTAATTAGACTCTTCAGCTTTTCAGGAGATGAGGGCAAGTAGCTTTCTTTCCAGGGTATGCATGTATTGTGCATTTTAGTGGGGCCAACCTATTTACTTGGGTAGAGAAGGAAGCGTGAAAACTTTGATGTACAATTGATGACTTGATTTCTCTCTTTCTTTGTATAATGAGATGTACAAATATTCTTGTCCTGGTCATTGGCCAAACAACTTGCAGACCTTTTAGCAATTCTGAAAATATTTTAAACGATTTAAATACAATAAGCTTATACACTAATCTGAATAGTTGGAAGTTCAAATGAAAATGTTGACTCAAAGGAGAAAATGTATGGTACTTTAGTCATATCTATAAATGTTTGTTTCATATCGGTCTGCTTCATCCTTTTCAAATTAAATTGTTGTGGTCAAACATTTCCTGTGACACAGCAAAGACTTTGCTTTGTACATATTAAAAGTAACTTCTCTAATAGTGTTTTCCATATATCTGTGCTTCTGGGTAACCAGATCCCCTGGAAAGAGCATGCCCATGCCTGGACAAAGACATTCCTCCCTCATGTCTAAAGCAGTATAAATACCACATCTATTCACTCATCCATTTTTCAGAAATGTCTCTCATTTTTGCTTCTTTGCCACTTGAATTGTTTTTGTACAAAGTACTTCTCTTCCCCCACCCTCAGTCCCCCTCAAAGGAAGATCACCCTGCTGTTGTGTGAAGCCCATTGGTGGATTCCATTTTTGTGGTTAGTCTGAATGTCCTAGAAGTAACCAAGCAATCTAGATTTGCTTGGTTACTAAAAAGTAAATGCACCTAAAAAGGCCTGTTGTGTAACAGTTCAATACGTCAGTATTTTCAGATCCTTAAAGGAGAGTCTGAGTAAGTTGCTACTTTCCTCCTAATTCTTTTTGAAGAAGTACCAGTGTGCAGTTAGATCCTGTAGTAAAGAATCCACACCAATACTCTACAACAAATTCACTAACATGCATGGTCATATTTTTGGGGGGAGGATGAGGGGGTGCAGTGCCTCACAGGTTCCTGGCGTAAAGGGAAAAGTAGAGGATATTCCTCCTGTTAAAATCAGATGTTAGTCTGAAGGTGACTTCACCCCTTCTCCAAAGGCAAACCATTTGCCACTAAGTTCTTGGAGTAACACAGGACTTCTACAACTATATTAACTTCATAGCCAACATCACAGCCAAGATAACATGGTATTGCTTTTTTTGAGTTTGTGGCAATGGATACCTGTTAGTACCAAAGCTATCCACGTCACCTGTATGTCAATTCTATCTGAAGCAGTGCAGGAGGTTCTGGATTACAAGTCTGTAGTACTGTGCTATAGGCAGGTACTATTCTTGCCCTTTGTAGAAGAGCTTGGTCATGGTGAAGCTGTACAGCAGCTCCAACATATTACTGCTGTTACTTTGCTTGCATCTCCAAGCAATACACATCTTTGCAAAATGGTGGCTTGTTATGGAGTCTAGCAATGACTCTACTGATTTGAACAGAGGCTAGAGTTGCATCCATAAACCTATTTATTTCAGCTGATTACATGATCCTATTCTTTCTCTAAACATGTTTTCTGTAACAAATAGTTTAGCAACCCCTCTCTTGTCATTCAGAAATATCTTCTCCTCTTTCTGCCCGCTGCTTTTTTAAAAACTGTCCCTGTAACATCTGATCCTGCACATGCACTTTCATGCAAAGAAGGTCTCTTGAGAAAGAAAGCAAGAATTATTGCAGTCATTGCTGTGTAGATAGTAAATGTGAGAGCCTGCAAAGTTGGGTGTTTGCATTATGGGGTACTTTGATCTTTTAAAAATGACAATATTGCAGTTAGAAACTTCTCCAGGTGGACTCCTGCATTAAGCTCTGTCTCCTCTGCGTATTCATGTTCCTCGTTATTAAGCCATGCTCAGCAGGTAGGGCTATGGACTATGAAAGAAGTTGAGTAGTTTTAGCTATTATTCTCTATCTAGAACAGGTTACAATAGTTAGCACTACCGTCTATAGTAGGCAAAACTTCACAAATTACAAAACCAGCTTCCAAAAAATGTTTTTTTCATTCTACCTTTTTTCTCAGTTTATTTGGACTCAGTCCAAAATGTAATTCACAAACCTTCACTGAGGAATGGACTCCTTTTGCAGTGGAAGGAGGCAAAAGCTGAGTCAAAGGTTTGCTGTCCTTAATCTGTGCTTTATTGGAGGAGAGCAAGTCAAGTGAAACTACTTCATCTCCATGTTTCCCCTCTAGTGAAGAGAATAGGCTAGAAAAGGCTGCTCCTTGCTGTTGCACTTGGAGGAGGTAATCAAAACTATTCTGGGAGAGGCTTTCCTCAGTCACTTTTCTGTGGCTAGGGGTATGGTAGTGGAAGATTCAGACTATGGGATAAGGCAAAAGCTCTCATGTGGAATGGGTAAAGTCCACGTGTCTGCAGCCTGCTTACGGACATATCAGGAAGTGCTATGTACTATAAGTTCATAGCATTTCCTGATATGTCTGTAGAGTGGTGGAGTGGTGCCAGCATTAGATAGGTATATCACAGTGTAGGGATGTCCTCATGGACAAAGCAGTTGAATGCCTTGTGCAGGAGCACACTCAGCAGTTCATTAGAATGCATGGAGAAGAATGCATAGAGACGTGCTAAATGGCCTGCTCTAGGGCTGAGAGCAGGCCATTTAGAAGTCTAATTACTGTAATCATATGATCTCTAGAGGGGACAGAGTAGCTGGCCATTAACAGCCTCATTGTTCTTGAAGATATTTGGGGCAAGGAGTGTAGAGCCTACTGATTCATTCACTCTCCTTTCCCAGGTACAATTACCAAGATTTCCAGAAAGATTGTGAATCTGGATGGCTGAGATTCAGATTAGGAGACTAGTTTGAGATCAGACTCCCAGAAGGGTACTCAACTCTGGTGGTGGGCCTGCTTTCCATTGAATGGAATCTTGTTGAAGAAAAGGCAGTGGGTTTGGTGCTAGAAAGGATACTTAACCCACCTTCCTCTTCCCTTGGGACATTGACCCAGTCTTGTCTGCTGTACAGCTTTCAAAGCATCAGGGCATGTTCAAGTTTCCTTGCCTAGGCTGAGAGTTTGAGGCAGCTGGTGATAAAGCAATGTCCTAAACCCTCTTCTGAGCACGGTTTATTTTAAGGACAGTTAAGTTATAGCTGACACGAGCATTGTTTTTCCGCTTTAGAGGATCTTTTGTATCTATCATGAGCAGTGTACCACAACAGTTTTAAGAGGTGCTGTACTAACAAAGTTGGAGTCTTTAAGGCATCTTGAGAACTATACAGCATTGCTATTCTCCTATAGTGCATTTGAACTGTGTAGCAGTTCTGCTAGATACAGCTCCAGTAAAATTCCTCAGGGGTGAGTAAAAGTATTATATACATGCTTCAGCTTTTGTGATGTGATATATGAAGGATGGTATGTTGGACACTGACACCTTCTGTATTGAGCACTTTCAAAAGATCCTGTGAACTTAGCCCTCACAAACTGAAGAGAAATAATTTCTCCTATTCCTTTTTGTTGACTTTGGAAATCCAAGTTTAATTATCAGTGATAAAAATCCCCAATTTTAAAATAATATAGACAATAGATGTATGTATGTCTCCTGCAATCTAGAAGACAAACACTGAAAGTGTGTGTGCAGCTGTTTGTATGTATGGGTGAAGTGGGGGGATATTACATGACGCAAATGCTATGAAGAACTCTGGCTGGATGAGCAATATTATACTCATCCACTTCCAAATTTTTACTATTCATGCTGGACCAAGGAGTCTTTTTGTGAAGGGCTATATAGATATTTTGGAAATACAGGTTCTGTTGGCTCAAAAACATTTGTGTCCATAAAGAATGCAGTAGCTTAAATAATGAAGTTCTTTCACCCTGAATCCTGACTGGAAGCTGAGTATTCGAGCTGGACCACATAGCTATAATTGTTTACATCTATGATGAGATTCTCTGTTATTCCTACAGGAAACTACTCAGATGAAGACATTCATTATTAATGTCTTAGCTGGGGAAAGGATGTACGTGATTTGCTAAAGCTGGGCTTTGGGGATGCTACACAAAACTCTTCCTTGGGCTGGTATTTTAAAAAGAACTGATATGTGTGTGTTCACATGGGTGTGGTATTTATACTACTTGAAGCATTTGGTGAATACTCAACCATTTTGTCTTTAGGCCAATGTTTTACTAATTAAACTATAAATCACATCTGTACTGCCTCATGGCCCAGAAAATGTCTGTCTATAGATACTTCCTTCAGTCAGCTTGCAGGTAAGTATTCCTCTTTGACCCAGAGCAGTGTATTTTCAGCTAAAACGGGAAATTTATAATCAAACTGGTAAACTGCATTTCCCTATAAACTGTTTGCACTGTCTTGGAAGAAACACAGCTATAAACAGTGAACAATTTAGAAATGGAAAACCATTTCTTAAACCGTCTGAAGCATGCAGGTCCAGTCTGTCTGAGTGACAGTGAATGGGGATAGTTGCTGTTTGAAAAGTTTATGTACCAAGTTTGATTGGATATGGTAGTCTCCTAAATTGTGGCAGAACTCTCAACTGCTGTATCTGTCTAACAAAAAAAACCAAACAAACTAGGAACTATAATCAATTTTGATGTTAGCTGTCTTTCAGATTGGTGGCAGTCAGTTATAATGTGTGTAATATTCTCTACCTGGTCTGTAGCTGTAACTGTGATGTACAGAAAAAGCAAAAACTAAGAAGCAAACAAAAACAGAAGCAAATAATGCAGTGACATTAGGATAAACATTTTTTGTATTTTTATTCTTATAAAGTTATTTGCTGGCTTGCATTGGCCTCTAGTTCAGTCTGTGTTATTTAAATTCTAATATATGAATTATTTGGATTGAATTCATGTTCGGGGCCATGGTGTTGTATGTATTGATGTACAGCCTTGAATGTGAATAATTATTGTAAACTATTTTACACCTTTCTCTGGCTTTATTATAAATTTTCTATTGGTCGATGATTTAATCATCTCTCATAATTTAATGACTGTTTTTTCTCCTCCCGACAGCTCTCTGTGCTATAGATGTAGCTAGTGACTGGATGATGAATTTTCACTTATGCTCGATAGTCTTTTAATAAAAGCATGTAGCGTCCTAGGCCCTAGGCTCCCGCCTCTTTTTCTGCGCCGCGCGACTGTCCGTGAGCCGCTGCTGCGGGCGGTTCCTGCTCGCTAGAAACGGGGGGTAGGTGCAGCCTCCGGCCCCGGCGAAGGACAAGCGCTGTCTACGGCTACTTCCTCGGCTGTCACGTTAGTGTGAGGGAGGGGGGAACTCCCAGCGGACGCTTCCTGTCTCGAGGGGCCGGCCGGGGTCGATGCCCGCCGGGAGACAGGCGTGGGAGCGATGAGTCTCCAGGACGTGCACTTCCAGCTACCCCGTTATGGGCTGGGAACTACCGGGCAGGGGAGGAGGACTGCTATCTGCTGACCACTTCCGGCGGAAGGGAGTGGGCAATACTTCCGGTAGGAGCGTGCGCGCGGGAGGGGCCGGGGGACCGTTATCCGGGTTGGACCCTTCCGGCGCTGTAGCGAGGATGGCGGCGGAGAATCACTGCGAGTTCCCGGTTCCCTCCATGGGCGTCCTCGGCCTAGCGGGGACAGGCGGGCCCTGCCGCCGCTGTAGCTCTGGGCCCTCCCCTAGTGGGGTCCCAGGTAAATGGGTCCGGCTGAACGTGGGGGGCACCTGCTTCCTCACCACCCGGCAGACGCTCTGCAGGGACCCCAAGTCCTTCCTCTTCCGCCTCTGCCAAGCCGACCCCGACCTGGACTCGGACAAGGTGAGAGCGACAGAGGGGGGGACCCCCATGGTCTGGGCCAACCCGCGCGGGCCGTGGGGGTCCCTGTCTTCTCGCCACATCGGCTCTGCTTCCAGCCGCGGTCGGGTAAGGTTAGGCCGTGCCCCTCCCTAGACTAGTCAAGGGGGATTGTGGGGTTGGGACTTGCTTGTTCTGGGGGGAACCCGGCCCACCCTGTGATGGCTTGGGAAGAGTGAGGTTTCTTTTTACACTTCATCCTGGCTCCAGGGGGGAGAGAGTCACCTAAGATCCAGTCAGGTGAGTGAATGTTCTGTGTGCCCCCCTTTCCTCCTAAGACAGCCACACGCTTCCCTGTTCTAGCACTCTAAACCATCTCTGTTCTCTCTATATCGCTACCCCAATTAAAATCCTATCAGGAAACAGAGTTTGAACAGGGGAAATCTGGGGTAAAGGTGTCTAGGGTATGTGGGCTGGAAGGGGTAAGCAGGGCTGGGGATAACCCTGGCAATCTATCGGTGCTGTCTTATAGGGCTAAGCTTTGAGAAACATGCCAGGCTTTTTTAGTGGTATGTACTAGTTATATTTAGAGAAGCTCTGTGTTAATTTTTGCTTTGCAATTTACCATTTGAACCTTTAGTATCATAAGAGTAAATTAACTGTATAATACTTTAGATTGAAGAGAATCCCATATAGTTTAGCAGGAAGTATGAGGTTTCATTTCTTGGGAACAGATATGCATTTATTTTCTTTCTTTCTTTTTTTTTTTTTTTGGTAGTCTTATTTATGCTAACAGAACATTCAGGGGTGTTTGCAGTACCATAATCAGAGAAATCCTTTAAGATTATGTAATATGAGTATATGTGTTGGAACAGGCCAATTCCTACAGACTACCCATATAGTTAATTTGTTCAGGGTCTTATACCACACCTATGACCATTTCTATTGACATGCCCTGCAAATCTCTTAAAAGGAGCACAAGATCTGTATCTATTTGAATTTCTGGGTCATTTTTATTTATTGAGTAAGCTTTTATTTGTCAGGTGCATAGATGTTTTATTTAAATCCTGTCATGTTAATTTTGCATTGTCTTGATTCCATAGTTTACAATTTGTGAATTCTGAAACTGAGCTATGCCATTGCTGTACAAAAGAATACACTGAATACGAAAGAAAAGAAAAGAAAAGCGTATTAGAAACAAAATCCAAAAGGCTAAAGCACTGAATGAGTAAGGGGGGGGAATGGCAATAAGAAAAGGTTCTATCAATATATTAGAAAAAGGAAAGCATAGATCCATTTACTTAATAGTGAAGGTTGTTTTGTTTTGTTTTTTTTATGAGGCTTCAGTATTCATTGAAAATGTTGATTGTGGCCAGATGCTTAACACAGTTAATATTCACAATGTGAGAAGTATCTCAGATCAAAACAGGGAAAGAACAAGTTTAAAGAATATTTAGATAAGTTAAATGTATGTAAATCGACGAGCCAGATGCAGTTCATCTTAAAGTACTTAAGAAACTAGCCAGCGCAATCTCTGAACTTTTAGCAATTGTCTTTGGGAGCTAATGGAGGAAGGTTGAGGTACCAGGGGGCTGGAGAAGGGCAAACATAGTAGCTATAAAAATGAAAGCTGGGCCATTATAGACACGTCAGCTTAACTTTGATACCCTAAAGATACTGGAACAATTTATTAAACAATCAGTTTATTCTAACCTAAAGGAGGATAAAGAGATGACTCTAGTAGCCAACATGGATTTATCAAGAACATATCGTGTCAGAGCAAACTTATCTTCTCTTTTGATAAGTTAACTGACCTAGTGGATAGGGAGGAAGCAGTAAGTAGGATATATACAGTCTTTAGTAAGCATTTGACCCTGCCCCATATGAAAGTTTCATAAACAAACTAGGGAAATGAAATTTAGATGGAAATATTATAAGAGAGCCTTTGAACCAGTTATGTGCCTATTTACATAGAGTAGATATCAATGGCTTGCTGACAAACTGGAGGATATATGTTTCTCTTGGGTCCACACTGTTCAGTATTTTCATTAAAGACTCTGATAGAGTGGAAAATATGCTTATGAATCAGTTATTGTGATGTTTAAACCATTTCTTTGCCTGAAATGTTGCAAATTAGTAATTGGTGTGTAGTTAATGACAAGATGATAGGGTGTTGCTAATCAAACTTTTATGTAAGAGCACAGGCTATCAGATCTCAATGTGTTAATCTCTAATAACACACACGTGTAATCTCATTGCTATGTACTTTGGTTCCACTCACCACTCCTTGGGGAGTGCTGCACCACTGTGTGCATGCATAATTAATGAGCTGTGCATATTTTAAATTTTTCATGTAGAAAAACTTCTGCCAGAAAGTTGCTTCAGTCCTGCCTTTTGCCCACCAGAGGGCACTATGGGACTAGAACAGAGCAGCAGCAGCTCCTGCCCAGCTAGGGAAGAGAGAGAGCCTGCCTTCTTCACAGCGACTGTTAAACCAGGTCGTGAGACAGACAGACCGTGGTGCTGCTGGGGGCTCAGATGGGGCTTCATAAGGGCTAGTGAGAGAAGACAGACTGGGACAGGGGCTGAATGGGAGTGGAGGCGCAGAGCTATGAAGGGAGGGAGGCACAGGTCCACATGGGGACGGTAGAGAGGGTGCTTGACTGAATGGGAAAGGCTAGGGATCAGCCAGCGTCTGCATGGAGAAAGCTCTCTAACAAATTCCCCACACACACACACCTTTCCTTCCTCCCCCCCCCCCCCAAAAAAAACCTGTTCCACACTTTCCAATCCATACCAATACTCTCCAAGCTCACACCCAGGCTCCTTCCCAGCAATTACTTCCCTCTCCCTCAGCTCCTCCATTATCCCTATCTCCCCCAAGCCTTTGCATTACTTCAGAGGGGTGTGGGAAATACACGTCTGTATTTTACTTTAAATGAATGATTACTTAGAGTTCTGTATTAATATGCCTAGTAAGGAAGCTATTTGTCAAAAAACATATCCTGAGTCTCTTTTCTTGTCTATATTGTTACAGACATACTTATTGACAGGTATTTTGAAATAAATGACCAAAAATAATTGAAACTGGTGTGATTATATTGTGTTATTTTAACACATAAAATTAAGCAGAATTTTGCAGAATTTGAAAATATTGTGCACAGATTTTTTTTATTGCAGAATTTTTAATTTTTTGGCACAGAATTCTCCCAGGAGTAACTCACTAGTTAAAGAAGGTTGAAGTCAGGCTGAAATTGAAGATGAGAATATAGGTCTGAGAGGCCTTTAGCAATTTGACAGTAATGGGGCAGTTTGTAAAATGGATGTAAAATAGATAACTAGTTGTCTTGTACTTAGCATTACATTGTACATTCAAATATGACATTATTTCTAAAGATCAGAAAGATTTTGAATATTTTGTACATATATAAAGGATGAACATTTTTAGTAAAGGACAGGAAATACGAGCAAAATTACAGTAGTTGTGAAAATCCATCTTTGAGAAGATTCTGCTCTTAGGATATGCTTGTAGATAGCACTACAGCCCAGAAATCTGTGGAAAATGACTAGAAGTCTCTACAAATCTGTAAGTATTTACATGGGGAACAAATATTTAGTAATGTGCTTTTCAATCTAGCAGACAAAGGTATAGAATAATCCAGTAGCTGGAACTTGAATCTAGACAAATTCAGACGGGGAAATAAAGTGTAAATTTTTAATGATGAGAGTAATTACTGAAACAGTTTACCAAGAGTCACAGTGGATTCTCCATCACTGGCAATTTTTAAATAAAGATTGGATATTTTTGTATAAGATCTTCTCTAGGAATTATGTTGGGGAAATTCTGTGGCTTGTCATATAGGAGGTCAGACTAGATGATCACAGTGATCCCTTCTTACCTTGGAATCTGTTGTTGTGTGGATGGGGGTGGATTTCATCTTACTTTGGAACAGTTTGAGTGTGTCAGGAGGATGGGTCCATGTACCTTCGCAACAGTGAGACAGCACATCTTCTGATTCATCTGCTTCTAACTGGTCAGAAATTTCTTTTCTGTACTAGCAATGGAGTGATTTTAAGAGCAAATAGTTTTTTATACAGTGATAGTTAAAGTTAGTATTTTACATCAGTACATTTTTATGCAGTGAAGAGTTGGTTACATGGGCTGATATTTAACCAATTGATATGCAAGTAGTTAAAGACAGCCATTATTACCATTTTATTAAACTTAGTTTTGTTTTTGGTCTCCCGCTGCGTAAACAGTCCATATCCTTTCCTGACAAGGAGCACTCTGCAACTGGAGGACTGTGTTTTGCTCTCTCCATGTCCGGATCCATCTCCTGGTCAGCCAAACCCAAGACCAATATGATCCCTCTCCCCCCCCCCCCCGCCCCATTCTGAGGATGCCTTTGGAGCAAAGAATTCCCATCTAAATGCTACAGACTTCTAGGCTCAGGAGGGCCCTCAGTTCACTACTCCTAAAACTATGCCTTCCTTTGTTCCCCTTCAACATAGATTACTTTGGTATAACCCTTTTTGTCAGGGTTTAAACCTCCACCTTCTTTGCATTCTTAATGGGAACCACTGATTTCCACTTTGTCCTTTCAGCACCTGTCCTCTATAGCTAGCTAACCTTCATGGGCAACACAGCCCTGGGGTCTAAAATATGAGGCAAGTTCTTAGTCTTTCCCCACCATATTGTGCTAACCCAAGTAAGATCAGCTTCTAAGCCTACCAAAGCATATCTGCCCCTTAAAAGTCGATTCCAACTTCTCAGGTAATTAAGAGCATGTTCCTGTGGAAGAGGCTATGGGCTACAATCGAAATAACTCTTCTTCTCCAGAGGGTGTGGTAATACACATCATTGGTGTCACCCTGGAACGGCTAAATCCTTCCCAGACTTGCTCACCAGAGTTGTGAATGCACTTGGTTTGATGCTTCCAGATGTCAAGAAACGACTTGAAGGTTAGTTGGCATCTTGGAACTGAACTTACTAGTCAGATTGGCTGCAGTCATCGATGAAGGCTTTGTGGTCATTGGACAAGGATTTACTAGTAGCACTAGTCTCCATCGTGACAGCTTGCTGGAAGGCAGATTGATTACACTAAGTCTCTCCTGAAGGGCTTGCTTTTCTTTTCTGAAACAAATGAAAAATCGGAGGTTGGAAAATTGCATAAAATGACTCCAAGTAATAGATGGATCAGAGTGAAAAACCACCCTGGAAAGATGGATCTTCTGCACCAGATGTCAGATTCCTTTCTCACCTCTGCTGGCTCTGTATGAACTAGTGAATCTCTATTTTACTAACCAGTTGGAGACAGATGAGTTCATAAAATAAAAAGTTCATGAACTTGAACTTTTCAAAATTACAAGAGGTTGAATGCATAATTTGCAGTATTGTGCCCTGCATCACTTTATTCTTTTTCAGACTACTGCAAATTTATTTCCAGTGCATTGAAGATATTGGATGAGAAATAAAGGTCAGTTTCTTCTTCTTCTTCACTTTTGTTATGTGATTTTCCCCAACCCTTGATGGAGAAAATCTGTATAACTGGTTGTAAGACTGCTGTCCATCATATCAAGGTTGTTCTGTAATATTCTGAGAAGATCCGTTTTATTGAACCATCTTCCTGAGGAGCTTAAGGAAGTTCATGGAAGACTTGATGCCTGATTTATAAGAAGCAGAGGCATTCATTAAAATCTGCTTGTGATGCCTCAGGCGCACAGCCACTTGGGAACAGTAGTGACTACAGACCAACAGATGAGCTGGCTGTCTAAAGTGTCCATAAAAGGTGCAAGATAACCCATTTAAAGTGGCCTAGATTTCTTTAGTGTCTGCACAGATGAGACACAGGAGAAATTAGAGAATTTGAAGTTAATGTCGAGATCCCAGGTCCTTTATTGACAGCCCTTCAAAAGAAAAGCACCATTCAAATTCCAGAAGTTGTCTCAGCCTTCTTATTTCAGTGGGCAGACATCCAGATCCTGTAGGCAGAAACATAGATCATCATCTATGACCTCATGGCCCTCTTCCTTTTGCAAACTGAATGTTTAAAGGTGCACTTGATCCCTGAACCAATTATTGTGGCTGTTTTTCTCAACTCCCACTTCCGTATCTGGAGACCACTGTTTGTCTTTGAGGTGACATGGATTTGATAATTCCTCCAGTACGGTACCACTCCATGCCACCAAACCATCAACTTCCCTGTCCATCTCACAGGAACAGCAAAAGGATGAAAACACCTTTTACATTTTGGTTCAATAGAATAGAGGTCTCAATATACTGGGATTCAGTTCCCATTTATTTTTTATCCCAGAGATGACAAGGGTTTTTACCCCCTTCCTTGACTTGAGAGCACTCAGCATATTTATCCATGAGTTCATATTCAGCTTGAAGACCTTAGCCCTAGTAACTGCATTTTTAAAGCTATGGAGTTGGTTTGTATCTCTAAACTTCAGTTTTTACTCTCATATATCCATCAGGCCAGTCTACAGGAAGAATCTTTGCTTCTCTATCAGAGGATCAGCAGCAACACAAAGTTCTAATAATTGGCTTTTCTACCGCATGCTGTGCCCAGGGCATTTATCAGGTGCAGCTCACCCGAGAACAGGGAAATGCAAATGTTGTGAGGGTGCAGTCCTCTCCCTAATCCAGTCCTTAGGTCTAAGGATAAACCAAGATCCACTTTCACTCCATTTGCTGTTTGAGGGAGTGGCTCTTTGTAATGTGGGGCACCAATGTGCTAGGTGCTGTACAAACACACGAGGACTCAGTTCCTTTCCTGAGGAGCGATAAGATCCCAGGTATATAGGGTAGCTGTTGTACAACTTCAAAAATACTGAGTACTAGCAATTCCCAGGGAGGTCATTGACTTCAAAGGGAACTGCTGGGTAACCAGGCCACTCATTTAGCCCCCTTAATAGAAAATCTTCACATGCAAAGCAACCTTGTGAATGTAACTGTTATCTTTAACTCTTGCATTTCCTCATTTTCATTTTATTCTAAAACTTTGTTTCATTAAGCTTTTTATTGTAATTAATAATTGATATCTTTTGGCACTAATATGGTACAGTCAGGTTCAGGACCCCATTGTGCTGGGCAGTGTATTAACTTACAGGGAGAAATAGGGAAGGTTTAGAGGTGACTTGATCATAGTCTGAAAAATATCTATATGAGGAACAAATATTTAGAAATGAACACAATCTGATGGCTGAAAGCTGAAGCTAGGCAAATTCAGACTGGAAATGAGGCATACATTTTTGACAGTGAGGGTAATTAACCATTGGAACAATTTATCAAGGATTATGGTGGATTATCCATCACTGACTGTTTTTAAATCAACTCTGTGTATTTTCCTAAAAGAGATGCTCTAATTCAGACAGGAATAATTCAGGGAAGTCTTCTGGCCTGTGTTACACTGGAAGACTATCACAATGATCCCTTCTGGCTTTTTAGTTTATGAAGAGTGACTATCATCAATTTTAATCATTATTTAAATCAGCAAGCAGAAAACCTTTATGTTAAATCATTGATTTTAAACATCTTCTGTATTTGTACCTTTTAGTTATTTTCCTAAAGAAAAGTTGAGCCTCATAACCATTAACACAAGCTGATTTGAAATAAATATAGCCTTTATGCTGAATTTGGTGCTTCTTTTCACAAACCGGGAGGATACAGTATATTTATACACATTTATTTAAGCACTTAAGTTTAACTTAAATTTATTCAGATTCTTAGTTTGTATAGCTACACTTAATGTTTTTAATTTAATTTAAATGATTTTAATAGACTAGAGAGAGTAAGGCCTTAAAATAAATTTGAAATTGACAATCTAACTTTAAATAGGTTTATTTTTAACATTAAATCTGTATTCAAATTAAATTCAACAAATTTTAAAAAAAAAATCAATTTTTTGATCCACCCTGAGTGAGGATGACAATTGGAACAAACTTTGTAGATCAGAAACCTGAGGGATTATAGATGCTATAAAAATCACAGCTGATGTACATAGAAAGGCCTACAAACAGTAAATCTTGATGTATTGTACTAGTTGAATTAAAATGAACTTTACATGTTATTTTAATCCCTTCACTTTTGCTATTAGTTTAACCCCTCTCCTGACTATTCTTGCTAACCTGTCCCCAAGGAGATTTGTCCCTCTTCTACTGAGATGGAGTCCGTCCAAACTATAGCACCCCCTCTCCCCATAGACGATGAACCAATGTTCCACAAGACTGAAGCCCTCCAAACTCATGAGGTTTTTAATTCTATATAATTGTTGGTGTGCTTATTATCTGTATGTCTGTCTAATCACTAAGCTGTTGGTCTCAATGATGTATTATGGCAATGAGTTCCAAAGACTGTGCATTGTGTAGGTTTTTTTAAAAAGTGCTCCCTCTTCTCATTTTCAAATGTTCTCCCTGATGGTTTCATGCCCCGCCTCCCTCCTGTATTGAGTGAGAGTGAATATTTACCCGTTCTACCTTCTATATACTATCTATAACACATACCATGATCATGTCGTCGTCTTTTAGTCACTTTAGTTTTTATTGGGCATGTTTATAGCTTGCTGGTACTCATTCATCAGATGTTTCTCTTGGATTTTATTAATATGGATACATTTTATCTAAATGCATACCAATTTTAACTTCACCATGCTACTTAAAACATTGGAGATATCTGCTGTCTTGGGAAAGCAATACCACCTTGATCACATGGATTCACATTTGGAATGCTATCTTTTAAAATGGAAACTTAAATTTTGGAAGTATTGATTCTAGCGTCCTTAGTCCTCTGACTGGGAATAAGAACAGCCAGACTGGGCCAGATCAAAGGTCTGTCTAGCCCAGTATCCTGTCTTCTGAAGTGGCTAATGCAAGGTGCCCCAGAGGAAATTAATAGAACTGGCAATCATTGAGTGATCCAACCTCTGCTGCCCATTCCCAGCTTCTGGCAAACAGAGGCTAGGGCCACCAACCCCGCCCATCCTGGCTAATAGCCATTGATGGACCCATCCTCCATGAACTTATCTAGTTCTTTTTTGAACCCTGTTTTAGTCATTGTTTACTAATGTCTCTGCAAGTGGAATTCTCAAGCTTTGTTCGCTATCCCACAGATCACTACAAGCCATACTGTAAACATTTAATCCACACAGTAATTACAGGCTGGTAACCTGACCCTCATGTGACTACGTGGATCATAGGCCAGATCTTTCACAAGCAACCTTTCCTCAGTCCACCCCATGCTATCACCTTGTATCCAAAAAAGGCTGAAAGGAGGGGTTTTAGGTATATTGTCCTACAACAAAAGATTAAACTACTGTATTGTAAATTATATATGCAGTTGAAAGCCTTGGGGGGGGAGAAGGTTGTTTTTGTTTTTTATTCCCACGCTACTCCAGGGGGAATTCTGCACCAAAAAATTAATATGTTTCTCATTCAGTCAGGCACATCTGTCCCCTTTTGTCCCTGCATCCCCCTCGCGTTCAGCCCCGGCTCAAATCTGTCAGCTGCTTTGCCCCTGCCCAAGTCTGTCCCCCCCGCACTAGTCCTAAACTCCAGTCTCTGTGACCTCCCCACAGCAACCGTGTGTGCCCTGCTTTGTCCGTCCCTTTATCCTATGCCTCCCCACCCGGCCTCTACCCTCTTCCTCTCTATAATTGACAGCTCCGGCCTGTGAGCCAGCTGCTCTCTTTTCTGGTGCCACAGCATCCCTGAGTGGGCAGAAGGTGTAATTGCAGCACCTCCAGCAGAATGTATGTGGGGGGGGGTGGGGGGGGGAGTCTACAGGAGATGTGAATTTTGCGCTTGCGCAGTGGCGCAGAATTTCCCCAGGAGTCCTACTAGTAGGGTTCTCTCTGAGGTTAAGTTTGAACAAAGGAAATGAGTTCATGTTGGTGTTGGTATTATTTGTAGCCTTTGTTGCTCTGTTTCTTTGAGCTACCAGAGCAACATTCTGGCTTTCAAGCATTGCTTTTTAACCTCAACTGATATTTTATTTTAACTTTGAAAAGTTTGAGTGTTTTATACCTACAGTGATCTTATGTTTGTCAAT
Source organism: Chelonoidis abingdonii (assembly GCF_003597395.2). Taxonomy (NCBI): domain Eukaryota; kingdom Metazoa; phylum Chordata; order Testudines; family Testudinidae; genus Chelonoidis; species Chelonoidis abingdonii. The sequence goes on along the minus strand of NW_027424264.1, from coordinate 299,311 downwards.
GTAAAGTTTTAACTCTGATTTTAATTCTTTTTATCTCTCTCTTAATGGAGGAGGAACCAGTGAGATTAAAGGGACTGTCTTGACCGTGACAAGTCCCTAATGCAGCGTTTCTGAAATGTGGCCAACAGGAGCTTTTTGTGTGGCCACAGCCTTCTGGGTGGTGAGGCAGGGGACAAAGCAGTGGACCCTCCTCCAGGGCTGCCAGCAAGGATTCGGCCCTGTCCCCCTCTGGAGCCCCAAACACTGGAGGAACATGCAGGCGGTGGGGCTTGGGCTTCAGACCTGCAGTGGCAGGCAGCTAGCACTAGCTGTATGGCAGCAGGCTTTAAGCCCTGACCCCAGGCTCACCCACACCCCACCTGCTGCCTCCTCTGGCCCCGGGCTCTGGCCATGCGGCATTGGGCTCTGACCCCCAGCGGCAGGGTTTCAGACTCTAGCTGTTGGGCCACGTGATCCAGCCCCAGTTACTACTGGCTCCTTCCCTCCGCCTGCGCACACACGCATCACCTCTGGCCCCAGTCCCTGGCTGCGCAGCTGCAAGGCTCAGTCTCCAGACTCACCTCCCCCCATCTGCCTCCATACCCATCTTTCCATCCAGGGCTTAATTTATCCCCCAGCTTGCCAGGGCTGAGTAAGTCTGTTCCGAAAAGTGATATTTGTATGTTCGTTAATACCACTTTTCACTGCCTCCCTGCTAGCCAGCAAGTCTGCTGCTGTGAAAAGTGATATTAACAAAATACAAATATCACTTTTCACAGAAACAGACTTACTAACTATCAAGGCTTAAACAAATAAGCAACCAAAAAAAAGCAAAAGAAACAACAACAAAAAAGGGACAGGAACATGCAAAACACATTATTTGTTTCATTTCTGTTTAGGTCCACTGAGGAACAGAGAATACTATGTTATTTTTATTACTGAGTCTGTCGAAAAAAACCAACATAAATAAATTACAATGATATGGGTATGTGTATATGCATATTTATTTATTTTTCCTTAAGTAATTGAGTATTTTAGGAAATATTGTCAGAGCAGCCATCAGCACTAGTTGGTGGCCACACTCTGAGGCCACCAAAACATTTCTCATGAGAACCCCTGCTCTAATATAACTTGTTAACTGTAGATCTTAACTGTAGATATAACTGAGCACACCAGTCTCTTGGGTATTTAATCCACTGAGCTTTCTTGGCTGCCTTTTTTTTTTAAACAGGATGAAACAGGTGCCTATTTAATAGACAGAGACCCGACCTACTTTGGGCCAGTACTGAACTATCTCAGACATGGAAAACTCGTTATTAACAAGGACCTAGCTGAGGAAGGTAGGACTTTAAACCAAATCTCTTGTTTACTTCTTTTTCAATATTGTAATTGCTGTGAAAACCACAAAAGAGAAGTGGGCTTGCCTGTAGAAGGAAGGTTTTATTAAATCAATTTTCATTTTCATCTTTGAGTTACACTGCAGACAAATCTCTGCAGCATTTTACCCTGTCTCAGACAAAACTAAGTAGCTTAAGGTTGGTTAGAGCTGTCCCCAGACCTGAGTTTGATTCTTGACCTTGCTCCGTGAACTGGAAACACTGTTAGGAGGCGCACATTCGGTCATGGTAGTTAGGTGCCTTGTATCATTTAACAGTGACAGCCCTACCTCTTTCCTACTCTACTGATAGTCTTGGAAGAAAGACCCTTCCAGTATTCTTAAGGATAGCTGTGAAATGAGGTGTTGAAGATGTAAAGCAAGAAAATACAAGTGAGAGCTGGGATCTTCTGAGATGTGAACTACACCAGTTAGGGGACACTCTTTCTGAATCTGCTCCTTCATGGGCCTCGATTCATACCCATGTGATGGGGTGCAACCTGGCCTGTGGCACTGCTTTGCCCTCTGTCCCCCCAACTTGGGGTATCGCTCTCACACTGTGATGCTGTGTCAAACCACAAAACTGATTGGCACTGCAGTTAAGACACCCACAGGCAGGGGCACTCCCAACTGTGTTACATGAATGATCTTCCAGCCACTAATGTACCATCAATACAGATGCTCCAGTCAATTCTCCCTAGTCTTGCATACCCAAACTGTATGGTCTTGGACTGGTTGGAAGTAGTGACAGAAGTTAGAAAATGTATATCTATCTTCAAGAGGGGGCCACTGCAGAATTGTTCTGTCTCCCTTCTAGTGTTAAGTATCCTAAGCAATGGGATTCCCACCACCTTCTTTGAAAGACTATTCTACTTTTCATCCCGTTACTTTTTATTACCTGATGATAGTATTTGCACTTGCTGGAAATTAAGTCCTTCGTCAACGGGCAAGTCTAGGTTTCCCTGTAAATTTTCTGGTATCATCCAGGTTAATCATTTGTGCATGCATTGACTGAATCTTATGTAATTGAAACTAAATTGAGAGGAGATGAGAGGACTGAGAGATGATACAAAAGGAAACTAGAGAGGTTAGGAACATGAGTAGGAAATAACCAAATTTAAACTTGGGAAAATTATTGTGAAACACACATGCTCAATATGAGGCAGAAAGCAGGCAATGCTGAAAGAGAATGGACAGCACTCTGTACATGAGACTGCAGTGTGGTGTTGGCAGCCAAAAAAAAAGGCCTCTGTGAGCAACTTTGGGGCATAAGACAATCTCTAACTAATGGCAGTTAGGGAGAAGCTTTCCCTGTGGCCTGGTTTATTCCATAGCTGCCTTCTGCAGAATTTTTTGGACCTTTCTCTGAAGCAACTGGGACTGTTCACAGACTGGATTTAGATGAACCCTGGTCTGATCTGCAATGACATTTATTGTGTTTTTATTTAAGGGATACTCTATTAGAAACTCAACTTTTTTTATTGGGCCATTTCTAAAAGTGTGTGTGTTGCTTTAAAAACACTTCATTAATTGTGTTTGCTCTTTGAGCCTAGAATAAGTTCCCTGAAATGGCCTTGTAAAGTTTTTCTGGGTTTGGTTCTAGGACAGTTCTTCAGAATGAATTAAACTATGAATTACAGGTGAGTGGAGGAAGTCAGACCCATTCATCTTGTTGAAGCAGCTGCTCATGAGGCAGACTATTTCCTATGCAGTGAAGGAGAGCCTCCCAGAAACTGGCTAGGAATCCTTGGCCTGCAGTCTTTGTTTACACTATCTTTTCAAGCGTAATTGTTTCTTCTCGTACCAGGTGTATTGGAAGAAGCTGAATTCTACAACATCACATCACTAATAAAATTGGTAAAGGACAAAATAAGAGAGAGAGACAGCAAAATCTCACAGGTGAGGCCGTTTCCTAACACACCTTCCTAATTCTGACATAAGAGGTGAGACTGGTTCTTGTTAATGTCCATCATTCATACCCTTGCTGATGTTGAGTGGATGCTTTTTTCGCTCACCGTTTCCCTAGTAAGATTTGAGACTCTGGCTGTCTGCATAGTGGCTTCAGCTCTGCTGGCTAAGAACAGAAAACTGAACGCTATTGCCCTGCAGTGCCTGGTGACCTCCATTCTCTCTGCTTTTGAATTTAAATCCTGTACATATGAAGTGATGGAGACCCTCTAACTATGAAAGAATTACTGTTTAAATTCTTATCCGGGGTGGGACTGGATAAGCACAACGACCACAGCATTCTCATCTAATGTAAAACAATCTGCTTTCCATTAAAGGAAGAAGCCTTTGTGATGAACCATATCCTAGTGGCTTTCTAAGAGAAGAAAGTACATTTTAAAGTGAGGCCACATCTACACTGCACTTCTGTTGGTAAAACTTTTGTTGGCCAGGGGTGTGAAAAAACACGCCCCATGACCAACAAACATGTTACCGACAAATGCCGGTGTGGACAGTGCTTTGTCAGTGGGAGATGTTCTCTCACCGACAAAGCTACCATTGCTTGTTGGTGTCATAAACAGATAGCTACGGGTTAATGTTTCTTTTACCTGTAAAGGGTTAACAAAGGGAACCAAACACCTGACAAGAGGACCAATCAGGAAACCGGATTTTTCAAAGCTTAAGGGAGGGAATTTGTGGGGGCTTCTTGGTTTTGGGTCTTTGTCTGTTCTGTGCTCTCTCAGCTATGAGAAGATCTATTTCCAGTCCTTCTAATCTTCTGTTTCCCAGTTGTAAGTACAA
>NW_027424264.1:256071-293748 GCF_003597395.2 Chelonoidis abingdonii | reverse complement strand
CCTTAAGCTTTGAAAAATCCGGTTTCCTGATTGGTCCTCTTGTCAGGTGTTTGGTTCCCTTTGTTAACCCTTTACAGGTAAAAGAAACATTAACCCTTAGCTATCTGTTTATGACAGTTGGGAATGGTTTTATTTTGCCAGCAGGAGAGCTTTCTGCTGTCGGCAAAGAACAGCTACAGAGAAAATGTTACAGCCCCCACTGATCCTCTGGTTTTCAATGTCTTTGTTGCTTAATATCATTTTAAAGGAATAAGGAAATCCCAGCAATAGTACACACTGTTGAATACTCCATGCTGTATTGAATGTCTGATGTTTCTTCCTTAAGGTGCCAGTCAAACACGTGTACAGGGTGCTGCAGTGTCAGGAGGAGGAGCTCACCCAAATGGTCTCCACCATGTCTGATGGCTGGAAATTTGAACAGGTAACAAGATAAACAGAGGACTTCATTGGTTTGTCTTGATATAAACTGCTGAATCACGTTCGTGATGAGAAATTTTAAAGTTTTGTGTATTAGAAACTGTTTTCTGTATACATGCTTAAATAAATTTAATGATTATTGAGAAGTGAATTGCTCAAGAGATTGGGAATGGAGTTCATACTGACATCTGCATGCCAATTTGTACCTGAAAATTAATGTTCTAGTTCTTCAGTCATCTCAATCCAATTCTTGTATATGTAAATATCTGCATCACACAACTCTTATGAGTTTATACTAGTGATGAGCATGGTACAAAGGCTTCTGGTGAAAGGGTTTAGATGTTTCTTGTGCCCTACAGATGGCTCTTCCAGAACAGGGCTGAGACACACTTGAGGGAACAATATGGGGGAACCTTTTAATGCAACTGCCTTGGCAGTGTTAACTTCTAAGGGTAAAATGACAGCTTTGGAAACCAGAGCTCTCATATGGCATTTTTCATAAGCATTAAAACAATCTACCTAGTTAATCTCAAAATTATTAGTACTGTACATGGTAGGAACAGTTCGGGGCATCAAAATACCAGATAAGGTATGAGTCTGTTCCTTGCTTTGAAATCTGAACTGCTTCTATGTTTATACTAAGCACACTGTTAGCACCCAATAAAACAGTAGCGCAAAAAAGAATTGAGGAACTCCATGAATGTTTTCTGTTCTTGTTCTCCTTAAGACAAATAAGCTTAATTTGCACAGTCTACAAATAACTTTCTGAAGTGCACTTTAGATTCAATAACACATTTTAAAGGTTGCAATGTGACCTTCCTTTGAGGAAACGCCTCACCCTGCAGGACCATACCTGGCTACTACATCTGCCAGTAGTGGAGCAATGTAACTCAACCCCAGAGTGAGATTTGTGTGCTTAAAGAAACAACTTTCTTGGTGACTGGTCTACAGCTCTGGGAATTCACTTCTGGAAGAGATCCAGATGACTACAAATCTTAGTGCCATTTAAATAAATGTAAAACCTACTTTAACTCAGCCTTCCCTCAATAACAGTCGTATTTAAAAAAAACAAAATGAGCCCTAAAAGCACTAGAAAGATGAGAGAGGACATTTTGTGTTCACTCTTTGCAAAGTGTTCATTTTGATCCAGTTTGGTGGCCGTGGTGAAAAAAATCTAGGTAAACTTGCACAGATGATTTCTCATGATTCAGTTCTCCAGTTCAAGTGATAAGGATCCTCTCTGCAGCCCAGATACTGATGATATACCTGCTAGATTTCACCTGATCCATGTGACAATTTAATAAGTTCCCTGGACATTCTTCTTTGTAGGAAGTTGGTTTCTGGTTTCTTGCAGAAAGAGTCTTTTCTCTGTGAAGGAGAAGAGTATATTACAGCTTACACTTTACCTCTCCATTCTTTGGGACTAGCATGCTTTGAACACTGGTGCATTTTGCAGTTACGTTGTCAAAGAATTAATATTTCCTGCTGAATTAGGCATTCTTTGTGAAATGCCATTGGTTTTAAATTCCCTGCTTTTTAATTCATTTTTTCTCTTCTCCATGATGTTTTGGATGTATGATTTAAGGTTGATTGACAGAACAGGTGTGCAATCTGTCATCCAGTTACCCAAGTTTCCCACCAGCACATAGTTGGCCCCTGGCAGGATTCTCTGTTGATTGCATTGCAGATCTGCTGTTAGCAGACACCCTCCAGTTGCAGTGTGATTCTAACATTCTCTGAGTCTCCCTTTGAGCTTTGGTGATGGTGTGACCTTTTTTCTGAGAAATCCCTTTGACCCTTCAGTGCAATCTCTCTCTCCTCTGAGATGGTACCCAGCCCAATATGCAATATGCCCTGTGGTGTACAGTGAGAACCATGCACAGGTATCTACTTCTCCAGGGTCATATTCTTCCTGTGGGTTGGGATCCCATCTAGCCCTGCACCTGATTGATACTTGATCGATAGGTCAAAGATAAACGTGCTTGAAAAGGTATCTTAAAATACCATCCTAATGGTGATAATCAAAGGGGAAGATAGAATGGTCAGGCTTCTGGGGCCGTTACAGGGACTGGTGAATCAAGAAGCTCATCAACTGTTGAGCGAAAGCAGTGTTAGCTAACCACATTTCTACATTAGTTCACATTCCACAAACTACCTCTAGGAATTGTTTTCCAGTAGAGCAAAGTACTTGGAAGTGTCTGGTGCATTTCTTTGTGATCTATCTTTTGATGGAGATTCATTCTCCGTGCTGAAACTTTTATTCATTAGGCAAGATGTGAATTTGTCCCAGTTTGTTGGGTTTTAAAAGATCTCTCTGAATGTTGTTTTTCTTGTGACTTGTATTACTGAAGGATCAGTAGTACCAACCCTTTCCCTAGCACAGAAGTAATGTGGCTGAATTACCTTCCTCTTTCTTTAAACATACAAGTGGAGAGAATGATTTAGCAAGAATGATTTAATTACCACCTCTGGAAGAACACAGAAACCAAATATTTATCATCCAGTGCAAAATGAGAAACTTTATAAATTTTGCATTGTCCATACTCTCTGTTTAAGCTGTGTCCATTATACAAATTAGCAATAAATACAGTCTGAAATCTGGTCCAACAATGCCTTCTTATGTAGATTAACTATACAAAGTCAGTATTTAACTGTTGCTTTCAAAATTATTCACATAATATGAACTGTAAAGTAAATTACATCCTCTATCATAGCTTTGGACCAGCACCTCTCACTGGTATTATTTTAAATGAGTATGTAATCTGAAGAGTTAGCTGTTTATCCCACAGTAGCTTGTATCCAGCTCTTCAAATTTAATCTAAAGCCATAATCCAGGGGTTCTCAAACTGGGGATTGGGACCTCTCAGGGGACTGCGAGGTTATTACATGGGGGTTCACAAGCTGTCAGCCTCCACCCCAAACCCTGCTTTGTATCCAGCATTTATAATGGTATTAAATATATAAAAAGTGTTTTTAATTTATAAGGGGCATCACACTCAGAGGCTTGCTGTGTGAAAGGGGTCACCAGTACAAAAGTTTGAGAACCACTGCCATAATCCTTGTCAAGTGCACTGGCATGCATATGCTTTCACATGGATTGGGTGTTGCAGAACATTACAAAGGTAATTCATCCAATGAGAAGCTACAGAATTTAACTGAAAACATCCTGAACTTCTTGCTATTTATGGGCCTAGTATTTTTGAGTGACTTCATGGAAGCAAGCTTGGCCCCACTGTCTAAGAGTTCCTTCTTGGTGCTTTGTAAAATTAACCTTTTTAAAATTGACTCATATCCTTATAAGTTAAAAGAAAAAAGAGTATAAATACTTTATATATTTCCTCAGGAATATATATTGGGTTACCGATGCTGTTCCCTTGTAATAAGAATTTCTCCCATAACTTTTCTATCCCCACATCCAGTAAGTGTTTACCGACTTATTGCATTCAGACTTTGATAAGAAATTGGCATTTGCCTTCAAATCATAACTGGTTTTGTAACCACCTGCAAGAATTTTAAATATACTACATAAGATTCTATTCTGGGGACTAAAAAAACTGTTGCTTTTATATTTGTACAATACAAATAATTACACAGTGTTTGAGTAGCAAGTGAATACACAGGACTTAATCTGTTGTTTGTACAGTTTAGATGATAGTGTTATACTCCCAGCATTACAAAGGTGTTTTTTTTTTGTTTGTTTTTTGCTCTGATTGATTGATTGCAGCTTGTCAGTATAGGTTCCCTGTATGGCTGTGGCCGGGCCCAGCAGTCAGAGTTTCTGCTGATAGTGTCACGGGAAGTGAAAGGGGAGGAGAGACACTTCCAGAAATGCTGCAGTGAGGTGTGTCATACCATTCCTTTCACCCTCACACCAATATGCATGGCCACATTGCATTTCTGCTGTTTTCAGATCATTCTGCTTTCTTCCTGGGTGTGCAGCACTTGGTAGTTCTGTGTGTAGTTGTCGTGACTAGCTTTTATTGTATACTCATGACACTTCATTACACATTATAAATGTTCATCTTGTAAAAAGCTGTAAACACTACTTAACTGTCCAGACTTTTGATTTTAGCAAACATGTTAGGAACAAATATCCACTTTTATTTTTTTCTCTTCCTCTAAGTCAACAGCCCCTCTCCTGTAATTGCAAATATATATATTAGGTCAAATAATCATGTAAATTTTGAACACCATGAACTTTAGCAGAACACAGTTTCATTAAAGTGTTCAGGGACGCTTTTATACTGTTGATTTGTTCTCAGTCTTCCAACTTGAATTTATCATCCACGAAGTAACCAGCTCAGTTTTGACTCCAGAACCTCATATTGGTGGTTGATGTACAAACCGGAAAAAATATTGCTATTTTTCAAGTGAGTGGATAAGCATTTAGTGCTAGGAGCTGGAAACATCTTGTTTTTATGTTGATGATTAAATATATAATGTGTGTTTTTGTGTGTATATATTCTAGATGGAGATAATACAGAATAATAATCATTTCAGTCTTCTAAATTCTCTCTGCTTTCCTCTGTGCGAAACACATCTTCCAGAATGTAGCTTCATTTTACAAGATTTCCTCACAAGTAAGCAGTTGAGAAGGATTTGGTTCTTTACCCTAATACACAACCATTCATTGCTAATTATGCTACATTGTAACTCATTTTTACCTAAAAATGACACACTGCTTCATTTGCTATGACCCTGTATATCAGATTACATAGCTGCATAAATTGCCACACCATTTCAGGTTATTTTTAATTTAAAAAAAAAAAAAAAAAAGGCTATCTAGGCCTTAGGTTTACGAAGATAACCCTCAGAATTTGAAATGAATGTAAACTAATGCATTGTCTGGCTGAGTCTGCAGACTGTCTGAAACAACTCTGAGGATCCATGATTTATTATTTGTAATGAAGGCCAGAAAGGAGAGGTGTGAACTTCCTGTTCATCTTTACATTGACTTCTGAGAGTTTAAATGTTAACATCATCAGAAACCTTAAACTAATGTGCTTACTATCCCACTGTTAATCAGAGGTCAAGATCCTAATCAGTTTGGTTCTTTTACTTTCTTAAGGACTTGTTTGGATGTGGTTTTTGTACACTACAACAACAGCTGTGTAGAAACCAATATAGTTAAAGCAATACAATCCCCTATGTGAACAGACCTAGATATACCAGTGTAAAGGTACATCTATCAGTACAATTTATAGCTGTAAATGTACTATGTCAGTTTCTAAAATTATGTAGCAGTACAAAAACTGTAGACTAGCTCTTAAAATCCATTTGGACTTCTGAATTAGGCATTCAGATGGGAAGGGGATTTGTTTATCTTGAAAATATGGCTTATGAAAGTGAAGGACTGATAACGCTGTCTAGGGGTATCCCATTACACAGTTTCATACATTCATATTCATAGATTTTATGGCCAGAGAAGAGCAATATAATCATCTAGTCTGACCTCCTGATAATACAGACCATAAAATTTCACTCACTGATGAGGATTCCTGTATCAAGTCCAACAACTTGCTGTTGAGCTACAGCTTATCTTTGAGACACATCCAGCCTTGATTTAAAGGCACTGTGATGGAAATTTCCCAAATCCTGACCAGTGGTTAATCAAAAACAAACTATTCATCTTTGCTTTTAAGGTCCTGCCTATCATCGTTTATGTATTATTGGACATCAATCTCCACCTTTCCTCCATCAGCAGGACTGGTCTTCATCAGACATTTGTTAAAATTTTCAGACGAGCACCTTTGTACTTTCTCCCTGCTTCAGGAATGAGAAAAGCTCCCCATAAACATTCTCAAAGCTATCTCATTGTTATCTTTAAATTCTCTTTTTAACTCTCCTCTACAGTGATGCCTACAAGAAAATTGACAATGATTAAGCATCTGATATGCTCTGACTACTGCTTTCCATGCTGAACAGTTTTGTTTCATTTGTTAGCTTGTTCTCCCCTCATCTGTTTCTTGTATCTGTTGGCCTTTGTTGTATACTTCAGTGTTAAGCTCCTTGAGGCATGGACTGTCGGTGATTTGTATGTACAGTGCCCAGGCCAGTGGAGCCCTGCTCTGTGACGGGGGGCTCCCACATACTACTGCAATGTAAATAATAATCATCTCTGGTTAAACATTTGCAAATTATTTCCATTTTGACTTCAGCTTCTCGCCATTGGGGATCTTGTGTTTGTCTTTTCCTATTAGATCTCTTCTCTCCAAGCAGGTGCTTAATGAAGCCTGGTCAAGTCATCTCTGTTTAAAAGCTAAATAAATTGAAATCCTTTGTCATTGGAACAAATTTTTTGCAGACTTTAAATCGTTCTTATAGCTTTTTTCTGAACTCCTCCAATTTTTCAACATCCTTTTTAAGTGTAGATACCAGAACTGGGCACAGCATTCTAGTAGTGGTTTTAGCAGTGCTGCAATGTTACCTTTCTGCTCCGGCTTGATATGTTCTGCCATCACATCTCAATTCTGACCTTGTACCTGGTTCCCACTATTACTGTTTTTGGCTCTCCACATATTACTGCTGATGCACCTCAATCTTGATCTGTACTTTTCCACTCCAGGGTCTCTCTTAAGCAAACACTCCAAATTGTGCAGTACTTTGTGATCTGCACAAGTGCATCTTAATGGTGCTGGAAAACATAGCTGCACTAGTTCAGTGTAGTACTCGTGTAGCCCAGTGTCGTTCTATTAGTGTAGAAAATACACTATAGAACTAGATGGAAAATGCTGTGTCTTTTCAGTGAAATTTTTTGAATTAATAAAAATTATTTTTTTTTCTTGGGGGGGTGGGGAGTGGAATGTTTTTCATTCCTATGCCAGTTTTCTCTCCCTTATATTTCCAGAGGGGAGAAATGCAGAAAGGCAGGGATTAGGAGGAGAGATCAAAACCTGGGAAAGCCATTTCTCATTAGTGTTTTGACAGTAGTTACAACCAGGTGGAGGGCATAGATATTAGACTATTGTTTTGTCTATGCCACAGTTTCCTACCTGCTCTATACTGATGCTTTCATTGTTCTTGCGATTGCTGCAGCTCCTCTGGTGCTTGAACAATGAAAGGAGATACACTGAAAATTCTCAGTGGATGCACACTAGGTGGGAAAGGACCTTCTAATGTACCTTTGGAGAGGCTGTAAAATAAAAAACTCAAAAATAATGGGAGATTTCAACTATCCCCATATTGACTGACTGGGTACATGTTACCTCAGGACGAGATGCAGAGATAGTTTCTTTACACCTTAAATGACTACTTCTTAGAACAGCTAGTCCTGGAACCCACAAAAGAGGAAAGGCAATTCTTCATTTAGTCCTAAGTGGCACATAGGATCTGGTCCAAGAAGTGAATATAGCTGCATCACTTGGTAATAGTAACCATAAAGTAATAAAATTTAACATTCCTGTGGAGGGAGAAAACACCAAAGCAGCCCACCATGGTAACATTTAATTTCATAAAGGGGATCTACACAAAAATGAGGGCATTGGGTAAACAGAAATTAAAAGGTACTGTGCCAAAAGTGAAATCTCTGCAAACTGCATGGAAATTTTTTAAAGACACCATAATAGAGGCTCAATTTAAATGTATACCCAAATTAAAAAACATAGTAAGAGGACCAAAAAAGTGCCACTATGTCTGAACAGCAAAGTAAGAAGCAGCTAGAGGCAGAAAGGCATCCTTACAAAGTGGAAGTTAAATCCTATTGAGGAAAACAGAAAGAAGCATAAACTTTAGCAAGTGAAGTATAAAAATATAATTAGGAAGGCCAAAAAAGAAATTGAAGAACAGTTAGCCAAAGACTCAAAAAGTAACAGCAAAAAAATTAAGCACATCAGAAGCAGGAAGCCTGCTAAGCAATCAGTGCGCCACTAGACGATCGAGATGCTAAAGGAGCATTCAAGGACGATAAGGCCATTGTGGAGAAACTAAATTAATTCTTTGCATTGGTCTTCATGGCTAAGGATGTGAAGGAGATTCCCAAACCTAAGCCATTCTTTTTAGGTGACAAATCTGAGGAACTGTCTCAGATTTAGGTGTTGTTAAAGAAGGTTTTGGAATAAACTGAGAAAGTAAACAGAATAAGTCACCAAGATTGGATGGTATTCACCCAAGAGTTCTGAAGGAACTCAAATGTTAAATTGCAGAACTATTAACTGTGGTATGTAACTATCACTTAAATCAGCTTCTGTATCAGATGACTGGAGGAAAGACTCTAGAAGCGATCCTGGCAATTACAGGCCATTAAGCCTAACTTCAATACCAGGCACATTGGCTGAAACTATAGTAAAGAACAAAATTATCAGAGAGACAGATGAACATGCTTTGTTGTGGAAGCATCAACATGGTTTTCGTAAAGGGAAATCTTGCCTCACCAATCTGCTAGAATTCATACTTAGATTTTCCGAAAGCCTTTGACATGGTCCTCACCAAAGGCTCTTAAGCAAAGTAATCTGTCATGGGATAAGAGGGAAGGTCCTCTCATGAATCAGTAGCTGGTTTAAAAGATAGGAAACAAAAGGTAGGAATAAATGGTCAGCTTTCAGAATGGAGAGAGGTAAATAGTGGTCTCTCCCAGGGCTCTGTACTGGGACCAGAACTGTTCAACATATTCATAAATTATCTGGAAAAAGGTGTAAACAGTGAGGACGCAAAATTTGAAGTCAGTGGATAGTTCTCTGAAAACATGCCCTCAATGTGCAGCAGCAGTCAAAATAGCTAACTAACTGCTGGGATTCATTAGGAAAGGGATAGATAATAAGACAGAAAATATCATACTCACTCTATATAAATCCATGGTACGTCCACATCTTGAATACTGTGTTGCCTCATCTCAAAAAAGATGTATTGGAATTGAAAAAGGAATGTTCCCCACTCTGGCTCCTATGCATAGGGGCAGCCAGGGGGCTCCAGACGCAGCCCCCACAGCTCCCATTGGCTGGGGACTGCAGCCAATGGGAGTTGCAGGGGTGGCACCTGTGGATGGGGCAGTGCGCAGAGCCACCTGGCCATGCGTCCACATAGGAGCTAGAGGAGGGACATGCCACTGCTTCTGGGAGCTGCTTGAGGTGAACACTGCCTGGAGCCTGCATCCTTGATCCTCCTCCCACTCTCCAAACCCCTTGGTCCGAGCCTGGAACACCCTCCTGCACCCCCACCCCTCATCCCCAGCCCCACCTCAGAGTCCACATGCCCAGCCAGAGCCCACACCCCAATCCGTTGCCCCAGCCCGCAGTCCCCTCCCACACCCTGAGCACCTCATTTATGGCCCCACCCCAGAGCCCACACCCCCAGCTAGAGCTCTCATCCCCTCCCAACCCCCAATTTCATGAGTATTCATGGCCTATCATACAATTTCCATAACAGATGTGGCCCTTGGGCTAAAAAGTTTGCGCACCCCGATATAGAGGATCTGTGCACCAGACAGTTTTGCTGGTCTTATTTTTATCAGCAGTAGCCCCATAACAGTACCACACATGTCCATTATCTGTAATTTAGAAATGTACTTTGCAAAAAAAATTCCTGCATCTGATTTGATTCAGCAGCTGGTTAAGGCTTGCTGAGTAAATCCTTTGACCTTAAATATTTTCTTCTGGACTATGCAACTGTCACCATCAGAGCAGACTGCACTTTGAGATAAATTGTCCTCGTTCAGTTTTAAGGCTTCTAGCAGTTTATAAATAAGCAACATTTCATTTCAAGCTTATAACTTTCACTTGTAATGCTACCTTAACCAACTTCCCTGTAACAATACATTTGAATTTGGAAAGTTGGTCCTCGAGTCCCACCATTCGGTTTATCTTGTTTTTTCAGTCAAATGCTAACTTTTGCCTCCTGCTCTAAATACCTCTATAAATTCCAAATAGAAGCATAGGGTCATTGTGTGAGTAAAATAGCAGGTGTCTCTTCAGGGCAGAGTGCTCTCTGCATGCAGTTCCTTGCCTGTCTAAATCCCACCATACTATCATGCCACATGAAGATATTTTTAAAAAAAGCTTTTTGAGGAAAGTGGGGAGGGTTCAGGTGTCTGGAATGCAGTGGGAGCAGGCAGCTTCTCCCCACTGATTGCCCCTGTAAGATTTTGCCTAAGCACTCAGGGTACTATTAGCAGTACCGCCCTTACATTAGTAGACTTATAGACCTTCAAGTGGAACAGCTACATTAACCCTGACATCAGAAGTTGGCATCTATTTGCATTCATGTGGGAGCTCTTGCTCAAAATACAGCCAACACCTTGTGGAGTGTTAAAGCCAAAGTTGAGGAAAATTGATACCAATTGTTTTGTGCAGAAATACACCTAAGCCTTTCTCTCCTCTTTCAGTTGGTCAGTATTGGTTCTTCCTATAACTATGGAAATGAAGATCAGGCTGAATTTCTGTGTGTCGTCTCGAAGGAGCTGCATAATACCCCCTATGGCACAACCAGCGAGCCCAGTGAAAAAGCAAAGGTAAGATGCTGGGCATGGGAGGGAGGAAATGAAAGATATCAGTCAAAGCAATTAGACTCAGCTTTTATTCAAAAGAAGGTTGAGCATAGTGTGTAATCTGCTTGCCATCTCTCCTCAAGGTCGGTAATGGTTCCCTTTCATTGTGCATGAGAGTAAAAACTGTACCAGTTAAAGTAACTCTAATTCTCAGTATGACTCTCACACATTACAAAACAAGAACTTTAAATGTGCTACTTAGTATTCTCCTTGACTCCCATGCTCTTATCTGACTTCTTAGTGAGTGCCTCCTTTTGAGAATATGCATATTTGGGTTATCAGACAGTAGATAGACTTTGATTCTGCCACCAGTACAGATTATAGATGTTTTCGTGTTTATCTGAGTCAGGATACAGAATTTTCGCAACCAGGAATGTGAATGATATATTCTGTCTGAAAAGTATTGTCATATGCAATAAGCTATAAAAGTTTTCCCATTAGATCAAGTCAAGGGACTTGTAATGTATTGTGCTAGCTTGCAGCTTTCAGGGTTCCGTCTAAATCTCACTCTCCTGTATGACCGAATTGACAGAGACGTTATAGGCATAAGATCTTGCTTGTGTGATCTGTTGACTTTCACGGATAATAACTAGGGAAGACAATGTGTGACATGACTGACTCATAATTGGCCCTGACCAAATGGAAAATGAATTGCACTGTTCCTCTCCTCAGTGTGCACTGTACATTTTACACCATAGTTGGTGGGGAGGTGGAAACACTAATAATTGGTTAGTAGTAAAACTAGTCATCTTTATACAATTAAGTTTGCCACTCATTTATCATCTTCACTGGTTTAAATTGAAAACAGCCAAAGTAAAACTTAGCACAACTTTTCAAGAGTCAGCTTTAAAAAATAAACACCGAAAAAAGACCCCTAAGACTGATCTGGAACTTCCAAGGCAGATATATCCTGCTCACATTGTTTATTGTAAACTACTGTCTGCTTCTGGCTTACTACTGCTTTTCATGCTGTTCATAGCTCATTTCTTGGTTGAGCGCAACAGCAGTTTGGAAAGCAGCATTTTTGTGTGTGGATACCCACAGTGCGTATGTAAGGTACAAGTAATGAGACTTATTTCATAAAACTTTTGAATATTTTAAAACTTTTTTTGTTTCATTGCTAGTGAAATGGCTAATTTCTGCTGAAATGTATTTTATCGCAATTCAGATAAACTTATTTTAAACCCTATAAGAAGTTAATATCGCCAAAAATAAAAAGTGAACATGTAAAACTGTAAAATCCTACATATGGATCACTCTCCCTGAATGCATGTGTAAGCCCACTGACCTCATGCTGCCTGAAAGAAACGGAAAAGCTGATAAGTTATATGTTGGTGTGGTATTTAAGCAGTGTGTGTGTATATTTTAATTGCATCCTTATCCCTCACTGTTCATCATTTGCTTGTTTTAGTTTGTAAGCTCTTCAGGGCTGGGATATGTGTACCACCAAGATAAAAATAATAAAGCAAAAACTGGAATTACTGACCATAATGCAAATCTTTACAAAGGACTTCAGTGACTCTGCTTCAGAAGGACCTAGAGTTTAACTGGATGCTCGGCTAATAGAAAATGTGTAGAATACCAAACCAAACAGTGCTGGGGTCTAAAGAGGAGGGACTAGTCTAGAACAAGTACAGGGCAGCTCTTGGTCATTCAGACATTTGAGAGATGCCAGCATTTATACTCTCTGCAGTGAAATTCACAGGCTTGGTAGAGGACTTCTGAAGAACGCTGCTGTGTCTCAAATGCTCATCCAGAATCTTGATGCACAGAGGAAATGGTGTACTAGAAAGAATGAGAACAGTGGGAAGTAGCATGAGATTAGAACAGAAAGAGTTAATTAAAAACCACGAGCAAGCATAGTCCTGTTGCTTGGCTGAAAATACACAGTTGGAAGCTCTCTCTGCTACCAAGTAAGGTCATTTTGAAAGGAAAGTGAGTGAAAAAATCCCCAGAAATTAGCAGAGTTTTGTTCCACTGTGCATTGGCCAGTGGGGGTTTGGGATGGGAGAATTGTCTTTACCAGACTTGGGCTAACATCAAAATGCAGGAATAAGTTTGGAGAAAGAATTTATTGGAATCATAACTACATAAACTTGCCTGTTGGTGCAACTGTTGGACGGGGTGTTCTAAACTACAGGGCATGTCAGGGAACAGGATGTGACTAGTGGGGCAGGGACTGTGGACAGGTGCAAGTGGGAAGTTTTTTGAAGTTTCCTTTTAATATACGTACTGTTAACAGAGTATTTGGGGGTGGAAGGGTTGTGGGGTTTTTTATTTTGGTTTGTTTTTTTAAATCCTTTTGGTTTGGAAGGTACTAGAATGTTGACTCAGAACTGTTTCTTGGGGTCTGTCCTCTTGACAGATGGATTTTTCAAGCCAGTTTAGCCTCAAATTCATAATCTGTTAAACTGTGTCTGATTTAACCTTCAACAACTTGTTATTCCATTGAAATGATAATGAAGGTCACCCAGAATCACATACTGACAAATGTTGTTTAGGTGGCTCTGATCCATGCTGCTGTGAAGGGGAAAGCACAAGAATCCTTGTGTGATGACATCTAAAAAAAACTTCTATCAGTACAGATATGAAAGGGCCATTGTATTTAATTCTGCATTACCCACCAGATTACCAGAATCTTTACTAATAGTGGTGGGTTTACAAACCAGAAAAAAACATGTTGGGAGCAGCCCCAGCTGATCTGGCTCTTCTAATTTTTCTTTCTTTTTCTGGTGGTTTTTTTTTATTCTCTAGTATTCTGTTCATGGAGGATACAATTTGCCTAAATAAGATAGAACAAGAAACAATAGCAACTAAAACTTGAAAGTAGTTTTTCCAAAGGTACTAAAAGTTTCCCCAGTGACATGTATTCTACATTATTGACTTTCTCCAAAGTGACATGCTAGTAATACTGAGCAATACACTGGTGAACTTCAAGCAATGGCAGTGAAGTCTGGTAAGTGAAGATTTTGCTGTCATGTGAATTACACCTGTAAAATAACTTAAAATGTGTTCCTTTATGAGACAGCATTACACCGTGATAAGTATGTGCACTGACTGTTGAATCTTACGTTATATTTCCCATGAACTGAACTTAGCATGTACCCTGCTTTGTAATTATTTCCTACTTTGGAAGGAACAACTCTCTGAGCATTCTGAAAGGCCATCTGTTTCGGAACACTCCTCAAATGCAACTAACCTCTCATCCTTGTGTTTGCAAGGTCCATACAGGAACCTTCCCAAAATAAGACCTACGCTGAATGTACATAGCCCAGGGCTTGGACTACATCATGGGGAATAACTAAGGATAATAGCCTTACCTTAGTCAGGCTTCCAAGGACTGTGGGCATGAGTGTTATGTAAAGTATTTAGATTCCTTTCTGAACTGTTTATTCATTTTTTGCCATTTCACTGCTGATTTGGACTTCTGTTCAAGCTCATTTTGATTCTGGCTTCTGCAGATTCTGATTGCAGTTTACTAAACTCTTCAACTTCTGTTTTAAGTAAAACTTAAAATGGCCCAAGTTCAGTAGAACAATAACAGTCACATCCTGAAGAAGAGCTCTATGTAAACTCGAAAGCTTGTCTTTCACCAACTGAAGTAGGTCCATTAAAGATTTTACCTCACCCATCTTGTCTCTCTAGTATCCTGGGATGAACATAGCTACATCACCACTGCATAGGCTCAACCTAAACAGTATACCTACCAGTTTGCCCAAAAGTTGGATCTCTTGTGGGGTTTGAGGAAGCAATGCCACTCAGCCCTTGGCTTTCTCTGAGTCTTATTATTGATAGCTGGAATGGACGTGTAATGTTTTAATGTAGCTGGGAGGAGTAAACTAACCCCTTTGTGCCAATTACTTAAACTGTTTCAATGGCGTTGATTGGTAAGCAGAGCACTTGCGGGGCAGCTTGTGTTTCTCTGAGCTCTCCACTCCCAAATCCACTTGGTTTCCCTGCTCGCTTTCTTGAGGTGCTCTATTAGTAGGGGGTGACCCAATGTGCCTCCTGATGTTTGCCTCCAAAGCTAAGTTTCCAGGTGTTAAGAGTCCACAGACACATGGAGCCAGTTGCAGATTTCACAAGTTTCAGGTACCATATGTAGCATCAGCTGGCTCATTACACAGTGTTCCCTTTCATTGTGTCAAGTGAATGCTGAACTGAATGGAACCATTAGCAGTAATCTGCTGATACCTGGGACAGTGGGGAAAACTAATTTTTCTGCTATTTATAATGCTCCTGCTTTTAAATTGTCCAGTATCTTATTGCCTTATGAAGAATTGGGTTAAAGTAAAATAGCCTCACATACCTCAAGTGTAAGTGGATTGTACTTTGCATTGGCTCTGACTCACTTGCAATCTTTTCTTTTCCCTCCCTTTCTTTACACTTGCTGCATGCCATTCAGAGCGAGGATGAAGAGACGGATTACGATATGAATGACTCAGATTAAGTGTAAATGTCATGGTGAGCATTAGCTGCCCTAGGACTTCACCCACACGCTTTCCTCTGCCCCATCTACCACCTACCCCTCACCAGTACCATCCTCTGGCTAGTCCTAGTGGTGTATTTGTTCTATAGTCTTAGTTGCCTTTATTCCTAGTGTCAGGTGAAAATCACAGTGGTAGAAATGGTAATAGACTTCATAGTATGATCTGTTGCACAGATGGTGATGACATGACAAGACCTGTACTGGTTCTTATGTCTTTTTACGTAAGTAACACTGGCATTATCAGTCCTTTTAAAGCTATTCTGAGAGAGGGGAAATGCTTTATACAGATTCTAGTGGGAAACATTTTTAGACCGAAATGGTTCTGTGTTTTTGTTACATGGCCTATTTTTTCTCTTGTCATGCATTGTGTATAATGGCAGCTACTAAAATCTTTGGTAAATGTCTGATTTGGCAACATATTAAGAGTCTTGTCCATCTGAAGTATGTTAGCCAAGGATGGTCCTATTAAAGCACAATATAGGGAGACTGCAGGTCTGCATTCTTTTCTCCACTCTGCCTCAGTATAAATATACACAAGTCACTTAACTTCTGTGCTCCAGTTTCCACAGGTCTAAATTGGAAAAAACCTCACTGGGGAGAGGCCAAGTCCTAATTTACTGAGTGTAAAGTGCTTTGAGATACCTAAATGGACAGTGCTGTTGAAATTCAAATTATGATGATGATTTACCAAGGAGTGACTTCACAATGCTTGAAGCAGTGCATGGAGAATAATTAATGTTTTTGTTGATAATCATTTCTATTTTAAGTCTGCTGTTGCTTATATCTGTTACTGGCTGCTCATCAGGACTCCAATACTGAAAAGCTCAGGTGAAGTCACTGGAATCTGATGGTATTCAGTATCTTATAGGATCATACTCCAAATCCTTTCTTTCTTGTACCTTTGGAAAGGCAGCCTTTTTACAAATTACTTCAGTGCTGGTTGCATATGGGTTGGAAAAGATAAATTTATCATTCGGTAATAAAATGTTTGAAAAGTATGCATGGGGAAGGTTGCCTACTTGTGCAAAATCTAAGCTTTCTTTTTTTTTTTTAAATTAACTGATTTGTCCTTATGATCAGTAAGAAACTTCCATATATCACATGAGTATAAACTCAGGGACTCTACAAGCAGGCAGCTCAGAGTTTCCCTGCGTGGTACAGTGAATAGTGACCAGCATCTGTCAGTTCTTACTCCTGTTCAGAATCCTGTGGAGAGCAATGAAAATAAGAACCAAATATATTTTACTTCCCTGCCATGGTTAGGGATAGGAGGCATTCAAATCTATTGGCAGCTACTAGCCAGAGGCTAGTATGAAAATGAAGCCAATGAGCAGAGTCCAGGGATAGCACCCTTATCCGAACACCTTCCTCTAGCCAAACAGATTGGCATGGGAGAAGCAGTTGCTTTCTCACCAGGTTGTTGCTATGGTCAGTTCCCCCTCTACCCCTTATCTCATCTCATATAGGTCTGTGAAATTAATTCTCTGGGTAATGGCCATCTTGAAAAATGTCTATAGCTTTTTGTGAGGGGGTGGTAGGGCAAATGAATGACATAGGGAAAGAGTGGGAGGTTGATGGAATAAGCTAGGAAAGAGAAGTACAGTGTGTGCACATAAATTATGAGAGACACACATATTTGTGGGGTATATGGAAGAAAAGAAACCAAAATGTACAGGGCAGGAGGTAGAGCTCACAGTGAAGAGAAAGAGAGGTTAGGAGATGGAGAATAAGGGAAGGTGTAGAGGAAACACTTTGAAGATAGCTTGAGAAACATGACCATGATCTGTTACAGGAAAGAGAGAGTGAAGTGAAGCCATGTAGGAAAATGCCTAACCAAAAGCAAGAAAAGGGTGAGGGGGTATGCGTGTGCTGTTGATTTGTGATCTGCTTTAGACAGAATTAAATGTTGTGCTAAAGTTACAAGTGACATGCAACTCACTCCTATTATTTCCCTGTGGCATATCATAATAGCTTAGTTTCCTGTGGGATGTAATACATACATCTGGGTTTGGGTTTAGTGTGTAAGAGCTCAGTGCTGTCGGTGGTCTGACTAGATCATCCGGTGCTCCCTTCTTATCTGAATCTAGGGCTATGTCTACACTACAGGATAATCCCGAATTACATTAAACCGGTTTTATAAAACAGATATTATAAATTCATTTCCGCGGCACACTAGGCCATAATCGGGGCTGGTGTGCGTCCATGGGCGAGCTGTGTCAGTTCTGGGCGTTGCTTGTGGGTAGCTATCCATAGCTATCCATTTCCGCAATCTCCCTGCCCTTGGATTCTGGGTGATCATTGTCACGGGTGGTTCTGGGTAATGTCGTCGTCATTCCTTCCTCCGGGAAACACAGCAGGCAATCCTTTCACACCCTTTTTCCTGGCTTGCCCGGCAGACGCCATGCACGGCACCGGAGCCCGTTCAGCTTTATTTCAGTCACCATGTGTATGGATGCCGGAACAGGGCATACTCCAGCGCTACAGCAGCTTCATTGCTTTTGCATGATAGCAAGATGTTTACAGTCGTTCTGTAGTCTACTGCTGGAGTAAACTGGCATGAGATGACGGTTATCTCCCCCCTTTGTACTGTCTACTGCTCTCATGGTGCAAAGCAACTGGAATGACTCCCCAAGTCATCCTCCTTTATGGTTTCTAAATAGTCAGTCCTGCCTAGAATATGGGGCAAGTGTACTACAGGACCGTGTATCACAGAGCACGCTGCTCCGTGTCAGTTATTCAAGGGGTGCCCTGCCCACCCACCGTTCTTCCCTCTCCCCAGCCTTCCTGGGCTACCGTGGCGTGTCCGCCCATTTGTGTCATGAGTAATAAAGATGCAGGGTTTTTGTGACCTAATGAGGGCAGCCTCCCGGTGCTCTGTAAGTCCAGGCAGGACATTAGCGGTGTGGGGGAGGGAGCCAGAATCTTTTCTTGTACACATGAAAGGGAGGGGCTGATTGAAGCTCAGCCCCGTTGTATGAAGACGGTTACCAGCGTTCTGACATTCTACTGGAGTGACCAGGATCATTCCTGTTCTGTTTTTAGCCAGGCGCCTCCCCGGGCTGGCCCTATCTCAGGCAACTGTTAGATATTTGACATTATCAGCCTTGGCGCTCGGGTTCTAGGCTGTTGCCAGTCCACTGCCCGTCTGCACCGGAGAGGGGAGGGAGCTACTGCGCTTCACTGCTGCAGCATAGCGTCTACCCGCATCATTCAGTAGACATAGGGGACACTGAAAGAGTCAGAATGATTCTTCCCTTTCTTTCTGGGGGGGGGAGTAACTGAGGCGCTATTCCCTGAACCACGCCGGACCATGTGTTTGAACCTCAGGCCTGGGAACTCAGCCAAGATGCAATAGTTTCGAGAATGCTGTGGACTGTGGGATGTGGAGTCCTCAGTACCCCTCCCTCCATTAGCGTCCATTTGAGTCTCTGGTGCCTTACACTTGTCCGCAGCACTGTGTGGCCTGGAATTTTTGTTCACGCTTGGCATTCGTCTTCCGTAAGGGCTCTGATAGAACAGATTGTGTCTCCCCATACGCGATCGATCCACTTCTCCCGTACGGTCCATGCTGGAGCCTTTTTTGGATTGGGACTGCTCACCACCCATGCTGATCAGAGTCCTGCTGGGCAACAGGAAATATAATTCAAAAGTTCGGGCTTTTCCTGTTTACCTGCACTGCGTCCGAGTTCCGATTGCTGTCCGGCGGTCATGGTGCACTGTGGGATACTCCCGGAGGCCATATGTCGATTTCTGTCCCCTAACCGTATTCCGAATATACTATCGATTTTAGCGTTCTCTCCTTTTGTCGGGTACAGAAATCGATTTAAAGAGCCCTTTAAATCGATTTAAAGAGCACTGTAGTGTGGACGGGTACAGCGTTAAATCGATTTAACGGCGTAGTGTGGACCAGGCCTAGGACTCTACAGGTGCAAGCTAAACTGAGATGAGCCATGTTGAATCTCATAGGAGTATCTGCATATGCAGGTTTAACTAAATGTGTGATGTTAAACTCAATTAGTTAATCAGTTCAGCACCACATCTTTAGGTGGATTGACTGTGTGTCATCTAACCTGCTGGGGTTCATCGAATAACTTATTCAACTGATCATTTTCTTTGTGGTATTCAGTCATAGTGGTCACATTCTGCTTGGTGATTATCATATGGTGGAATGTATTGAATAACATAGCCAATGTCTTTTTCCTGCCAGTTGACCAGTCCTAGTAGTAAGATGCATGCTTTTAAAGTTTGATAGTTAACTTGATTGTATTCTGTTCAGAGTAAGGAGTGCCCTCTTCTATGTTTTGGAAAACACCATACACGGGTGCTGTTGCAATATATATAATAAATGTTGATTGATAATATTGAAATTATAGTACTTAATTGTTCCTGTAAGTTGCAGCAGGCATACTAGCACATGTATTTTTCACCATGGCAAATCCCTTTACTAGCAGTTGTCAAGTAAGTTTTCAAGGCCTGACTTTTACTCACTGAATACACTTGTGTTTGCTATGCAGTTTCTTATAGAAAGCTTTTAATTAACTAAAAGCACTGGTGGTAAATTTTCTTAACGCTTGAAATATGTAGCATTTGTTTTCAATACATACTTTGAAACTTTTCATAATTTATCTAGAAAACCTTTCATGGGAACTTCATAGTAATACTAGCTGTGATCTCATCTGCTGTCAAACCTAAGCAGGAACAGTATACAGCGTGAATAGGAACCCTCCAACCACAAAGTAAAATCCAGGTCCTGCAGGAAGTACTGTTGGTGAGTCAATAGATGGCACTTTTCCCTCCACGGGTATGTCAGTGTAAGCTGGTGTGGGCTTGGGCTAAGAGGCTGTTTAATTGCAATGTAGACATTCAGGCTCCTCGCAGAGTCCTAGAGCCCGGGCTACAGCTCAAATGGCTACATCACAATTAAACAGCCCCTTAGCCTGAGTCAGCTGGCACAAGCCAGATACGGGCTTTTAATTGCAGCGTAGACAGATCCTAAATCATTCCTTAACCAAGATCTCCACTGTAGTGCTAGAGAGCACTCTGCCTCTGAAGTTACCTTTTTTAGGAGAAATCATACAACTGAGGGGTCTCAGTAATTGTAGTCCTTAAAGATCCCAAAGTATTATATACATCAGGAAAGACTATATCCTAATTGGCTGTAATTGATGTGAAAGGCTTATCCATTGTTAGCTGGTTTTGAAACTAGAAAAGTTAATTACTTGCAATATGAAATTCATCTGTAAATTTAAATGTCAAGTTTTTTGGTATATTCATTAGTACGGCACTTCTGTGCCCTATTAAGCAGCTGCCATGTTCTACCCTGCAAGTATGGAGGGACAGGTGTTTGTATATGTATTATAAAGGCCTGTGAAATTCTTTAGGAGGGAAGGTTCTACTGAATATCAGTGTAAAATGTTCATGGTTTAAACATTCTATTCCACTGCAAGTACCAGAGAAGGAACTTCTGCATCACACCAGTGGCTGCCTCTGCCGGGGAATGTGCCTGGTCTGTCATATACCTTCTCCTCGTGATTGGATCAGAAAGTCTTTTCAGCCCCATGAAGGCAGCCACTGGCCAAAAGAGCGAAGTGTCAGGTGGTGCTAATTTCACTGACCAGCAAACAGTGCTCTGTACTTGTCACTGGAACATTTAAAACTTTGCTTAGTTTATTGTCTGACTACTATCAAGACTTCCTCCTTAGTTTATTTGTAGGCTTCCCTGTGGTGCTAATCACCATCATAACTGAGCTCATCATTACTAATCACCTATTACATGAAAAAACTGAGGCTAGTAACCTGAGACGCTAATCTAAGGTGCTTGGAGACCATCATACAAGAATTTAGAGCCCATACTATGGGGTTGAGGTGAAGAGGGTGGCAACAGGAAAGCCAAAACCACCAGAGGGAGCAGAGGAAAAGTGGTGAGCAGATGCCAAGAAAAGACCCTGGATACTCCAGAGGCAAATACTTTAAAATATTTTCTGAAGAGAACTGAGTTTAAGTACCAATTTTCAGAATGTGATTTCTGCAGTGAATATTGTAGCAAATGGGCTTTTCTTGGCAAAATGAGTACGTCCCCTCCCCCCACACCAGGGGAGGCTCTTCTAACTCTTCACTGCAAGAGAGTAGAATCCTTCAAACAGGATTTCTGTCTTTTGAGATGTGTGCTACAAAATGGTAGGGAGTTGTTATGCATTTAGGGTTCATGTGCACAAGCTTGGGCCACTTTATCTGGGTTATAGGCTGGTTATATAATGGTGTCCTAAGGGCAGAGGAGGTCCCCAATTCAGTGTAATCTCCTCTGACAAACATAAGGTCATTCAATTGCAATGGGATGGGGCACATGAATCCTGTGAAAGTGTGATTCTGAACATCTCTATCCACTGAATTGAACTCACTTCCTTATAAAATTTAACCAATATGCTTCAAAAAACACTGTTATCTCCTAGTTGTCTGTTTTTTGTTTCACAAAACATAACAGTATTGGGCAGGATAATATGTGGAAAAGTGAACTCCACAGTGTTTCCCATTCCACCAAAAGAAAGGTTTACATATGGACTGTGACTCTTCACAGATGCAAGAGAAATTATGCAAGCCAATATGTTGCATGAAAATCTATTAAATACTATTGATCAAACATGAAGATATAGCTAAAACATTAACTTAACACATCATACTAATAGCTTTCACGTATTAGTAGCATACGAATAGTCCCATGGGCAGGGCCACCCAGAGGGGAGGGCAAGTGGGGCAATTTGCCCCGGGCCCCGCAGGGGCCCCCACGAGAATATAGTATTCTATAATATTGCAACTTTTTTTATGGAAGGGGCCCCCAAAATTGCTTTGCCCCAGGCTCCCTGAATCCTCTGGGCAGCCTTGCCCATGGAGTCAAGAATCTGTTTTTACCACATAACTAACACTGAGGAGGACTGCTTTAAGAGGTCAGGGCAGATACTGTAGGGTTAATGCATCAGCCTACTCTGTATAGGAGTTGATCTAGCCCCTCCAAGCTTTTATACTCCTGACCTTCAAACACTGCTCGTTTTTTCACACTATAATCGTGTCCCTGCCAAGGTTTCCTTGGCACATCTTGTGCTACTTATGCACATTTCGTTGCTACTCTAAGTGACACAGGTCATACATAAAACACGGGATGTTACACGCACAGGAGATGTTACTAAAACAAGTACAATTTAAAAAATCCCAAGTTTGAAAAAGGCAATTCTCCATTTTCCCTGGTAATGCACAAACTAGGCAGCCTTGCTGCTAGGATTAGAGAAACTGGCCTAGCCCGTACACCTACTATCCCTGCAGCTCCCTCTTAACCTTCTTGGGACTCTTAGGAGCTCTGTGTTTGGTCTGTGTGCTGTGAACTTTATCGATGACCAATTGCACTCATTTGTCTGATTGATCTCTACTCTTACTGCTCCCTTACAATATTAAATAGTCTCTTTCCTCTTATTAGTGTGACTCAAATACACTAATGGTGAGCTATTGTACAGGTGTGTTAATGAAATGTAGTAAGTGATGTATAGCTTGTTCTCTGTTTTTCTATATTAAGGCATCAGCTTCAGGAAAGTTCCTAAGCCAGCCCTTCGGGCTTTATCACCTGATTGAAATACAGTGATTTCATTTACTCTCTGCTCCCCTGGCTTTAGGTCTGATATTGGGAAATTTTCATGTGTGTAATTTTTAACTGTCTCTTTCAGATTTTGCAAGAGCGAGGTTCCAGGATGTGAAGACCATATTGAACACTGAAGAATATTTCTTTTATTCCAAGATGCAGTGAATTATCACATTGAAGAGGCTTGGCTGTAAGAGGAAGAAATCTGCTTTAGATAATTTTCTATTGATCTGGATTGAACCATTTATGCCTGTAAGCTGGTATAGACTGAATTTGCTGGCTGAAAACATCGCAAGATTATTGAATGGGAAGAGATGATGTGAGAGATGTGTTAATCTTGGTTCTAGTGCATGGTTGTACTCCCTCATAGGCTGAATTATATTGGTCACATAGAAAGAAACAATCATGCACTCATTTTCCTCTGAGACATGTAGCACTTACATCTGGTGCTGGGTGTTCCAATGTTGATCAGTTTGAAGTGATTTGGGTATTAATAATTGCAAACAGTTAAAGGACACTGTATTTGGTGCTACATATATATTACAGCCCATAAATGCAAATATTTGGGCCTACATAGTTGGTTTTGGAATCAATGACAACCCTGGTTTACTATCTTATACTGCACATTCCTTATGGCTCAGTGACACATTTTCTATTAGGTAAGAATGGAGTAGAAGATCAAGTGAGACTACCTTGTAAAAAGTTACACCCCAGACAAAAGATTCCCATAAAGAATAGGTGTAAAATACTGACTGGGTTGATGGCTTATTTTAATAGTCAAAGGGAATACTAAACTTGGAAAAAATGTCTTTTGTCTGAGTCATCTCTGATGTTTCTGCTGTCAAAATAACTTCCTCCTGCAAAAGTTAAGCTCCAGGCTTAGCCAAATGTTTGAAAGGAAAATCAAAATTTCTTAAATTGTCACAACTGAACATCTTGTCTCTTTTGAAATGTTTGTTGCTAACCAAACGTTGTACATTTTAGAAATGCCTACAAGTGTCAAGCTCCTCTTGGATTTTGTTGGATATTTTAAGAGCTGGAGTTTGTGTAGCTACATGGCTGGATAGTGTTAGATTCTGATCTCGGTGAATGGGTTTAAAGTTACCCTAAGAGCAAACACAGCTCACCCAATTAAAAATCTGAATTAATTGCTTTGAATTTTCAGGATGTTTACAGTCCATCTCTCTACATTGTTTCAACTATGCAGTTCTTTATGATGTTTCTAAGAATGCTGCCTGAAAACATTTTCACACAGCTGCATTAGGACAGGCCTGTGGTAAATGTTAACACACAAGACTGGAGCTTTTTAGTTCATTGCGTTTTAAACAAAATCAGTAGCATGACTCTTTGAAACAGATTTAACTAAATTGATTGTAGAAAAGTAAAACTCTCGATTCTTGAAGCTTCATTGGCTTGCGTAGCTCTAGGTGGAGCAGTGGATGGGAGTTTAAACTGGATTGTCCAAGACGATCTGGAATTCTAAAAGCATTTTAAACTGTTTCATTAAATAACTTCAGAATTTTTACATATACCATATCCTCTACCAGTAAAATGTGTAATCCTCCACATGAAAACCAGTTTCTCAAGCGTCTTGGGTCTACCTATATTTTTTAAGACTTATTGTACATTGATAAGTTTGGCATAAGCAATTTGTAAAACCATTTCTAGAAAGCAGGTTATGCAGTGGGCTAAATGTTTTGTCATGCATCTAATGCTTGAAAGAGTTTGTAAAACATTTTGCCACTTGGATGCGGTCTGCACAGGAAGCTGCTGGCCCCTGCACAATACCACATTAATATGTTTTGTCTTTTTTTAAGACGTTAGGACCTAATTGAATTTACTAAAATGTAATTATTCTGTAGGGGGAAATGTTTATACTTTTATACTTTTTTTTGTAGGCATCCATGTTTTATCAGCCTCAAGTTAATGCCTAAATTTCCCCTAAATAGTAACAGATAATCTTGTGTATCTAATCATAACGATTGTTTTTCTTAAAATGCATACTAAAGCATTTCCTTTGCTGGAAAAGTCACTGTGTTTAAGCAGCTGGACACGACCCATGTTCTTCAGGTTCCATGGCTCATGGAATTGTGGCCTTTAAAGCTTCCTATTTTCCTGCTGGGCCCTACAGAGTAAATTCAGCATTGGATTAAATGGCTTTTAATGCCTTATAATAATTAAAAATATATATTGATATCATTCCAAAATCTGCATTTTTGTGTGTTGTCTTCTGTTAAACAAAAGAAGGCAGAAGATTTGATTTTCATAAACTACCTGAGATCCTTAAGGATTGCAGAAGCAAAACATGAGTAAGAAACTGAGAAAATTGAAACAACTTGGAGGATATATATGAAAAGGGACCACTTTTAGAGAGTGGCATTTTCACTGGAATACTTTATGGTATAATAAATTTCCTTTTTTTTTTTTTGGTGTGATTATCTGCACCCTAGTTTACATTGTCCCTTGTAGTAGCAAAAATTATTTTGGGGAAGAGTTTGAATCATTAACATTTTGCACTTTCTCTGATACCTCACAGAGCTATTGTGTCTCACTTCAGAAAAAAAAAAAAAAAAATATTAGGCAAATATCTGGTAAACAATTTTCCAAGCTGCTGTAGCAGACCTGTCAACTAATCTTCTGTTCTTGCTCTTACCCTTATTAATTTCATATTTCTTGAACATCTGAGACATTCACTTAGGTGCATGTACAGTAGAACCTCAGAGTTAAGAAAACATTGGGAATGGAGGTTGTTCATAACTAAAATGTACATAACTCTGAACAAAACATAATGTTTCTTTCAAAAGTTTACAACTGAACATTGACTTAATACAGCTTTGAAACTTTATTATGCAGATGGAAAATGCTACTTTTATCCAGCTTAATTTAAATGAAACAAGCATAAGGACAGTATCTTTACCTATCAAATCTTTTTTCAAACCTTCCCTTTATAATAGTTTACATTTAACACAGTAATGTACTGTCTTGTTTTGCTTTGTTTTTTGTCTCTGCTGATGCCTGATTGAGGCAAATGAGGAGTGTGGGTGACTGGTCAGTTTGTAACTCTGAGGTTCTACTGTACTATCAGATTCTTTTCCTAAAGCCCCAGGAGTTTCCCTTTACTAAAATCTGGTTTCTTTTTGTATTGAAATCTGGTAACTTAGAATAAGGTTAGCTACACTAGCAAGAGGTAGACAGGACGGTCAGGTCAGACTCTTTGTAAACTACTTTATCAATAGATGAAACAGTATTACAGCCCTAGATTTTAAATCATGAGCATGGGTAGGTTATA
This sequence comes from Chelonoidis abingdonii, assembly GCF_003597395.2. Classification (NCBI taxonomy): domain Eukaryota; kingdom Metazoa; phylum Chordata; order Testudines; family Testudinidae; genus Chelonoidis; species Chelonoidis abingdonii. Next base: position 267,452 of record NW_027424264.1, on the reverse strand, counting down.
GCAGAAGAGAATGAGGGTACCCTAGATCAAGGCAGACAAACAATTAAAGTGGCTTTTCATACAAGGGGCAATTTATCTTTCTTGAGTCAGTTATTACTGTTTTATGGAAGGCCCAATTTCCTGACCTAACAGTGTACAAACATTCTTCATCTAAGTGTATCGATCATTTGGAGCTACATACACGGATCCAAGGGATGACTTAAGTAGAGACTTAGACTGATTTTCATTGGGATTCTTTAAACTGTTTTAAATGAGACCCAGAAGTTTTACAAATCTTTTAAAAACACAGTAAGTTTAAATTTGTAAAATTTAAGTATTACCACAGAAACCACTGTAGACTTAAATCAGGAAAAAAGTGAAACTATTGGTATTGGATTTTGTAATGACCAATTTCTGGCTTCAGGGGAAATAACTGTAAATCAAGCACTTTTGTCTGTTTTTCAAACAATACTTCAATCCAAGTTTAATTGTAGTCCCATGAACAATTTTAACCAATTGAAATTGATTGTACTTAAAGCCTAAATTGCTGCTCCTCTGTTAAACCTGGGAGCCATTATGAAATTTTTCTCAATCCTTGGTGAGTCTGTATCAAATATAGTCCACTTACAAATAAGAAGACGACCTTTGTCTGCTCCTCCTGCAAATTCACCCTGAGCTCGGAGAGCCAGCGGGTGGGTCTCTTTCCATCTTTCATTTCAGCACCAATTAAAGGTTCTGGTGGATGACTTAAGCTGCAGTTGCATCTGTGCCACTCCATTGTTTTCAAATTCTTCCCTGAATGAAACTTACACTGTACCTTTCCAAGCAATGGGTTTGCACAGGTGTAACATTTAAAATTACTAAACAAGCCCCTTGATGAATGTCAGATATAATCCAGCCCCTTCTATAGCTGTGTTGGTTTTGCATGGCGCAAAGTTAAAAAAAAAAAAAAAAAAAAAGTAGAGATTTATTTTGACACTAAAGTTGACAGATCTAACTCTGATCACACCTAAAGAGCAGGTCTGCTGAGTAATATGGCGGTGTTTTCACATAGCCTGTTTTGAGACAGAGCTGCACTTCAAGCTGCAGAGCTTCTTGTTTCGGGGGTGGGGGAGGAAACAGGTGCTGTTTGTGCAGGGAAGCACTGTAGGAATCTACTCCAGCTAATGAATGCTCTCAGGTTCATTGGGAACCTCTGCTATATTCTAGCCTGCAATGAGTTTGAGGTGCAAGGACAGTAACAGCATGTTCTGTCTGAAGCTAATAGTCCAAAACCTGGGTGGTACACTTTAATCCAGTCAGTCTGGTGTTTGGGGGAACAGCTTCCTGAGGAGTGTGGGGGAATGTTAGGAAGGGTCTTCATGCAGCAACGCTTTAATGTGGCTGTGTATTTGCAGCACCAGCGCTGGGAAAGAGCTCTAAAAAAGTCACTCCCATGAGGGAAGTAACTCCCAGCGCTGGTGCGCTGTCTATACTGCCACTTTACAGCGCTAAAAGTTGTAGCACTCAGGGAGGGTTTTTTTCACACCCATGAGCGAGAAAGTTGCAGCGCTGTAAAGTGGCAGTGTAGACAGAGCCTAAGGAATGGGCCTTTTCCTCCAAGTAGAAACCTAACAAAAGAGCCAGTAGTTTGGGTGGCATTCAGGGAGGGTGGGGTGGAGAATCTCTTTGAATTTCATTTGCACCTATTTGATTTACTCCCTCCATATCATAAACCTTCCCCTTCCCAGGAGATGTAATTTGAAAGAACTGCATCCACTGCTGTTCTTCAGTCAGCCCTTGCATCTGGGGTCTTAGGAAAGAGGGTTTCTTTTCTTCAGCAGCATCCCTGTTGGCTCAGAAGCCTGGGACTAGAACTGCTGATGGCCAGCAGCTCAAAACATCCCATTGCTAACAGAAAGCAATTTTGAAATACGTAAGTCCTGAAGTTGCTCCCTGTTTGTTTTTGTACATTTTATATTGCATCTGTTTCCTGCTTTAGGGACCATCCCAGGATCCCAGTTAGGCAACTCAGGAACAGAGAGAATCCCATCAGTATTCACTTAAATGTTCAGGAGACTTTCCAAACTCCCTTGGAAGGTTAATTGGTAGTATCATAAAAAAAAAACGAGGAGTCCTTGTGGCACGTTAGAGACTGCAAAAGGCAACTGTCTTTAAAGGCTTATTGCCAAATAGATGCTTTAAAGGGCTATATCTTCCACACTTTATTGTTCAGTTTGCCTAAGGTAACTATCACAGACAGAAGGAATTCTCAGCGCTTTGAATTCAGACATGCGAAGGGCTAATACACCTCCCAGGGCTCATTTGAAGTTCCAGTTAAACGTGAATAACTATTTTTAAAGACCAACTATTGCGTTTTTCTAACGTCTTGTAAACTCTGAACATTCATTTTAGAAACATTATGAGCCAATCACAAATAGCAGCTCTTTAATTTTTGTTACACTCCAGCCTCCATCTTGGTAGGACTGCAAGTGCAGAAGACAGCACAATCAGCTATCACTCTCTTGTGTAAATACTGAAACTTAACAGCTTCTGTTAATAAAACTGGGAATAAGGAGACTTTGGGAAGGAAATAGTCATTGGTTATTCCATTGCAGTTTAGCTTACCTTTACTTTAGCCAAGTCTAACAAGGAATACAGTCTTGTAAAACTCAGTAACGCTGTTGCAAATGTAGCTGTCAACGAATATTCGAAGGGCTCTTATTAGGATATTAGTGATAGTTACATTGACTGCCATGGAGAGAGAGAAATCTACATTATAGCGTAGAAAGCTACCTTATTACTTCTGGGTGATTTCACGCTTTTACTGTAACACTTGTGTAGACAGAGCTCTCCCTCAGAAGTTAAAGGACTGAAGGCTGAGCTTAAATTTTGACCCACCTTAACAATGGTCCCATCTCCAAGGCTTGCCTTTCTGGAATCTAGTGGCTAATGTATTTGTGTGCCTGGCTCATGCTCCATTTGCAGATCTTTTCCCCCCTAAAGCTTATGCACACTTATCCTAAAGTACACTTGGCCCACGTGTGTTTGCCAGGAAAGAGCAAGTGCCTATGCACTATAGGCCAAATAGTGCCAATCTGACTACTAGGAACTGAATCAAGACCACAGAACCATTTTCTTTATATCACTGAACAGATATCAGAGGGCAACTACTTTCAGCCACTGCTGACTTGAGCCTGATTTGAACCTGGGTTTGAACATCTTCATTTCCAATGGGCTATCCAGGTCTCCTTTACCCAATTCACCAGTTTTATTGGTGGTCTGACAGTAAGTTGTGCATCAGCTGTTTGTGTTAGGGCCCAGGAGGACATACTTGTAATGTTTTATTTCCTGGATAGTGGATTAGCAATAACAGTTTCCTTTTGTGCCAGTTCATTATCTCTGAAGTGTTCTTATTGCAGCAAAGTTTGAATTCTGACATGGCTTTTATGCTTTTGCATGAGCCAAGATGATTAGCATAGAAATTGACATAGAGCTGAATCCAGAAAGTTCCCTGGATAAACCTCTAGTAGGGCTTCCCAACTTGTTTTAAGGTAGATGCCGTTACACATCATTTTTAGAACAAATATACAACTAAAATGTGTATGGGTATTTTTAACCTTTTCGTAACACTACTGTAAAATGCATGAAATAAACCTGTTTTTCCCTTTTAAGATATTGTCTGATATTTGAAATCTTTTTCCCAAACTCCTGTGACTGCTGGTATATCATAGCTGGTAACCCCAGAGTTTAATACTACTTACACAGTTTTCTATGGTTGCTACATTGCCATGAAAATTTTTGGTCACTAAAGGCTACCAATACCCGTTTAGTAGCCATTGGGGATATAAGAAACTTGTTTTATTCACTGTCAGGTTAAAAAACTTTTGCTGTTAACTACTATAGTGGATATAATCTTCTCCTGTAATGCATGTACTGTTGGAAAACATATACCAAGACATGGGGTGGAAGGGAGGGTGAACACAGTCCAAGATCCAAAAGGACGGAGCTGTTGCACCAAGCGTTTCACTGCCTAACTTTTAGATGCTTAGAAAATCCCAGGAACAACGCTGCAATCCACAAAGCTTAGTTAGGTGCCCTACGCTCCTATACAATGAATGGGGAGAGATAAGCACCTTACACTGTAATCCTCGAAGCCAGCCTATTTTAGGAACCACCTGAAATAGCCAATGGGAGAGACTGACAAGAGGGGTGTGTGCAGAACTCTCTCCCTGCAGATAAGTGCCTAAATACAGGTTGCAGGGAGGGGCCTAGCTCTGTTTTGCAATCCTCAAATGGAAACCAGACCTCTGATGTCAGGCAGCTTAAGCACCTAAGTTTCTTGTGGGAATTATTAGATTCCTTCCTTGCTTGGAGGAGGAAGTGCTGCTGCTGCTGTTGCTGCAACCCTTCTAACCTTTATCCCTTGTCTACACTACGAGTTTAGGTTGAATTTAGCAGGGTTACATCAATTTAACCCTGCACCTGTCCACACAATGAAGCCATTTTCTGGACGTAAAGGGCTCTTAAAATCTATTTCTGTACTCCTCCCCTGACAAAGGGATTAGCACTGGAAATCAACATCACTGGGTCGAATTGGGGGTAGTGTGGACACAATTCAATGGTATTGGTCTCCAGGAGCTATCCCAGAGTGCTCCATTGTGACTGCTCTGGACAGCACTTTGAACTCAGATGCACTAGCCAGGTACACAGGAAAAGCCCTGGGAACTTCTGAATTTCATTTCCTGTTTGGCCAGCGGGCCAACTCAGCAGCACAGGTGACCATGCAGTTCCCCTAGAATGTTTCTACGCTCCCCCTATCATCTCCGTCCCTGAGGTTATAGCAGATTAGAAGGCGAGAAAAACGCACTCATGATGATGTTTTTCTAAGCTCATGCAGTCCTCCCACACTGATAGGGCACAGTGTAATGCATGGAGACATTCAGTGGCAGAGGCCAGGAAAGAATTGCTGTGTTTGCTTAATGGCAAAAGTATCGTGGCTCGCTAGTGATCCTGCCCAAGCCAGAACACTGTGTCACATGCACTCCGTGCTGTGTCAGCCTTGGGCAGGGCATGACCGCTTTGTGAGCAGGAAGGCCATAGATATACATATGATATAGACGTTCACCTAACACATGAAACGTCACTGGTTCGAAACTGGGTGGAACAGGTCACTGTTCCTTTTTGTGACTCTTAGAACAGACCACGCTATGAAATTTTACTTTGAATTATATCAGTTATGAGTTAAATAATATGGAAGCTCTCTCAGTTATAGTCCTGGGTTCCTTACCCTTTCAGCTGCTCTGATAAATTAACATTTTTGTTAGGGGCAGGGGGAAATTTTGATGAAGCCTTTTATAGGGACTAATGCTATCCAGGACTCTGAAATAATCTTAACATGGCCCATAGACTGCAATCCTTCGTTCTGGATTTGTCTTTCCACAAGTTGAACTGCTCCTTACTACTGTCCAGGCTTTATGAGCCATGGGAGCAAGGGGCAGGCTGGGTTAGGTGCTACCACGCGATGATGCCAACTGGGAGAGAAGCCTGAGGCAAAAGCCTCCAGCTCATATGATATTCCAGGCAGGACTGAATCTCCATGAGATGAAACTTAAAGAAAAGAATGACCTGGAGTCACTCCCATTTGGTGTTCTAAGAGGAGGATAACCAGGTCTGTGCAGGCACCCTTGATTGACTTCACTGAGGTCAGCCAGCAGAGTGGGGCTGAACGGGACCCTGGCTGGCAGAAGCCAGCAGATGGAGCCCCATACCGGAAGCGGGCTGAGCCACTCGCCCCGTTGCTGGTCTGGGGCTCCATCCGCCGACCTGCTCAGCCCACTGCCTGCCTGGGGTTCCGATCATCCAGGCAGGCAGGGTGCTGAGCAGGTCCAGTAGAGGGGACCCCAGAAAAAAGGCTCAAAACGATTGTCTGATGTTGCTTTCACGGAGGGGAGGCTGATGACATGTACCCAGAACCACCTGCAACAAAGTTTCTGCCCCATCAGGCATTTGGAGCTCAACCCAGAATTCCAGTGTGCGGTGGAGACTGTGGGAACTGTGGGATAGCTACCCACAGTGCAACCCTCCGAAAGTTGACGCTAGCCTCAGTACTGTGGATGCACTCCACTGAGTTAATGGTCTTAAGTGGGGACACACACAATTGACTGTATAAAATGGATTTCTAAAAAATGAACTTCTATAAATTTGACTGAATTTCGTAGCATAAACATACTCTTAGCCAGTAGTTATAGCACTTGCCCGGGATGTTAGAGATCCAGATTCAATTCTTTCCTCTTCCAGGGGCAAGGGGAGAATAGAGAGGATTATGAACAGGGGTCTCCCATCTCTCCAGAGAGTGCGCTAATCACTGAGCTATGGAATAATCTGATGTGGGCTCCCTCAATTTCTCCTGTTGAAGCTGTTCCATTCTAGATAAATAATGACAGAAGGACTTGAGCTATGGTCTCTCACTTTATGTGACATTCTAGGGATCAGTGAGACTAATAAGGGGTTCTCACACCACCTGCCCTATAACTTTGGGTGCCTTAATGCTATGCTGCTATGGCTCAGAGCGTTGCCACCAGCAGCAGCCTACGACCATAAAGGCTTCCTCCAGCCTAGTTACTCCAGGCCCAAGTCACCCTAATGCCATCTATCCTGAGCTCTTTACTACTAGACGCTCTGCCATTTCCCCTCTGACTTGTCACCTTTCAAAGGCATGAAACCTGCTCTGAGTTCACTTTGGCATACACGCTCCACACTGTTTCATGGAATATCAGGGTTGGAAGGAACCTCAGGAGGCATCTTTTCCAACCCCCTGCTCAAAGCAGGCCCCATTCCTAGACAGATTTTTGCCCCAGGTCACTAAATGGCCTCCTCCAGGATGGAACTCACAACCATGGGTTTAGAAGGCCAATGCTCAAACCACTGAGCTAAATTTGAACACTGGAGACCTGATTGGGATAAAAATAAAAGTACTAGAAAAAACACAGATTCAAAGATGAACTAGTAAGGAAAGCAAACACAAAAGATACAACCTCAGGTTTTGCACATACATTAGATAAAAATCCATTAACTAATGCAAGTTAACTCTTGCTTCAGTTTCCTAGCATGCCCCCTAGCCTTGTGGGAGGTCTCCAGTGTTCATAGGCAGCCACCTTGCCTTTGAGACTGTGCCTCAGTTCTGGACAGCATTCACTTAAACCCTTGTAACCGGGCTATGGTGGGCATTGGCTGGGCAGTGGTGGGGAGGGGAGTCTTTCAGACTGGTGATTCATGGTGGGGAACATTCCCTACTTTCTTAAGTTTACAAGACAGGGGTTTTTCTTTTCAGTTTCAGGTTGTTTCAATGGTTTTCCATTAACTTTAATGGCTCATCACTTGTCTTTTCCTAGGGTGTACAATGCTAAGTGCTTGGAGATAATTTCCTTTATTTGGGGAGACAGCCCCTACCTGCCTGGCTGACCATCTCTCTGTAGACTTGAGTACATCTGCACATTATAGCACAATAAAGCCTCCCAGAGTGCTCCACCTTACTCCCTGTCCACACTGACACAGCAGGGCGAGCACTCTGACTCCCTTGCTAGAGTGGTCTTGGTACGCCACCTCCCAGGAGGATTAACAGCTGTTGCATATTGGATGAACTGCTGCAGCACCAGCGTAAATGAGGAGTAACATTACTACACACTGATTGACCTTCGGAAGCGTCCCATAATTCTTAACTGAAGTGGTCTCTCTTGTCTTTATTGTGAACTCGGGACACAGAAGTGCCCTTTCAAAGCTCCAGTTCGGAGATGGGCTGCTTAGAAGTCCAAGAAAAAAAAAAACTACTACTGTTTGCCTTTGAGTGCGTGAGCGAGGGGTGGAGGGCTGAATTTACAAGACAGCGTGCTGACACAATTGCAGCACCCCAAAAAATCCTCTCTCCCCTCACACTCCCTGTCACTCCACCCTCACCTCACACCTTTTGAAAAGGATGTTGCAGCCTCATTAATGCTGGGATAGCGGCCCATAATGCATTGCTCCCAATGCAGTTGAAAGTGCTACAAATGTGTCTGTAGCTTTCAGCATGGACAGACTAGCACGCTTTTCTTAGTGCACTCGCCAACGGCTGATTTAACTGAAATTGCTCTCCAGCTGCAAGTGTAGCCATACCCTATTAGAGAGCCAAGGTGGGGACCAACTTCTGTTGGTGAGAGAGAGAAGCTTTCAAGCTACATAGCTTGTCTTCAAGTGTGGGAAAGGTACTAGGAGTGGTACAAGAGCAAACAGATAGTTTAGCATCAGTAGTTAGTACATATTCTAAGGAACATTCAAGGTGATGTGGCCCATTAACACCCCTGTAGACATAGGACGAAAAGAGAGAGAGAGAGAGAGAGAATTAGGCCCACCTTAATGATTAGTCTCATTATAGTTGTATGGCACACCCATTTTTTTCATGTTCTCTTGTGTGTATGTATCTTCCTATTGTATTTTCCACTGCATCTCATCCAATGAAGTGGGTTTTAGCCCACGAAAGCTATATGCCAAAAGAAATTTGTTAGTCTGTAAGGTGCCGCACACAGTATCCTTTTTCGTTTTAGTAAAAATTATCGGGTTTTAATGTCTTATTACAACACACACACAGCTATTAGCAGCAGGAGAGAAAAAACTTTTGCAGTGATAATCAGGATGGACATTTCTAATAGTTGACAACAAGGTGCGAGTAACAGTAGGGGGGGAAATAGTTTTTACTTTGTGTAGAGTTGACCCATCCACTCCCAGTGTTTATTCAAGCCTAATTTAATGGTGTCCAGGTTGCAAATTAATTCCAATTCTGCAGTTTCTTCACTGAGTCTGTTTTTGAAGTTTTTTTTGTTGAGTATGTGACCTTTAGGATCTGAAATTTGAATGACCAAAGTTGTACTCCAACTGGTTTTTTGAATGTTAATAATTCTTGATGTCTGAGTTGTGTCCATTTAGTCTTTTGCATAGAGACTGTCTGGTTTGGCCAATGTACATGGCAGGGGGTATTTGCTGGCACATGATGCATATATCACATTGGTAAAAAGATGGGCAGGTGAATGAGCCTCTGATGATGTGGCTGATGTGATTAGAATCCGATGATGGTGTCCTTCAATAGCTATTGTGGCCAGAGTTGGCAACAAGACTTTGTTGCAAGGATAGGTTCCTGGATTAGTGTTTTTGTTGTTGTGGTGTGGTTGGTTTGCTGTGGTCGTGAGTATTTTGCTTCAGGCCTGGGGGAACCCTGTGGGGGGGTCGGTCTGTTCGTTAATGCAGGACTGCCCACTGGCCTGTCCTCCCCCAATAGATCTGTTGAGAGTGACTGGATCGGTCCTTCAGGATATAGGTTGTAGATCCTTTGAAATGAATGCGCCTGGGAGAGATTTTAGTTGGGGGCAAGGGACCCATGGAAAAGAGCCCTTGGAGGAATTCCACCGATGAGGAATGCCACAATTTATCCAACCACCGACCCAGCTGGGACCAGTCCAGACAAGAGATTATTCCTAGACACTACAGTGCTAATTATAACGGAGAGTCCATTTAAACAACACACTATTACAAGAAACCTACTGGAGAGGCTAAAGCTTACTTACCATGCTCCAGCTCTCATCCAGCCCACCATCACATGATCCATTGTCTACAGCCAACGCTCTAAGATACAACCCCCCGTTTGCTCCTAATCCTTCAGCAGAGACAAATGGAACTGACAGGATCTCTATCGAGTGTTTCTTCAAAACTATAATATCCACCTTTGAATGTGAAGAATACGGTGATGACAGGGCAGTCACAGAACAATGGGGGTGACGGTGACACACACTGATGGTGGGTGACGGTGATGACAGGTGGTCACAGAACAATGGGGGTGACAGTGACACACAGCGATGGTGATGACCGGGCAGTCACAGAATATTGGGGGTGACGGTGACACACAGCGATGGCGGTTGACGGTGATGACTGGGCGGTCACAGAACAATGGGGATGACGGTGACACACAGCGATGGCGGGTGACGGTGATTACAGGGCGGTCACAGAACATTGGGGGTGACGGTGACACACAGCGATGGAGGGTGACGGTGATGACAGGGCAGTCACAGAACAATGGGGGTGACGGTGAACACAGCGATGGCGGGTGACTGTGATGACCGGGCGGTCACATAACAATGGGGGTGACGGTGACAAACAGCCATGGCGGCTGATGGTGATGACAGGGCGGTCACAGAGCAATGGGGGTGACGGTGACACACAGCCATGGCGGGTGATGGTGATGACAGGCGGTCACAGAGCAATGGGGGTGATGGTGACACACAGCGATGGCGGGTGACGGGGATGACAGGCGGTCACAGAACAATGGGGGTGATGGTGACACACAGGATGGTGATGACCGGGTGGTCACAGAACAATGGGGGTGACAGTGACACACAGCAATGGCGGGTGACGGTGATGACAGGCAGTCACAGAACAATGGCGGTGACGATGACACACAGCCATGGCAGGTGAGGGTGATGACAGGGCGGTCACAGAACAATGGAGGTGACAATGACACACAGCGATGGCAGGTGACAGTGATGACACGGCGGTCACAGAACAATGGGGTGACGGTGACACACAGCGATGGCGGGTGATGGTGATGACAGGCGGTCACAGAACAATGTGGGTGACGGTGACACACACTGATGGTGGGTGACGGTGATGACAGGCGGTCACAGAACAATGGGAGTGACAGTGACACACAGTGATGGTGATGACCGGGCAGTCACAGAACAATGGGGGTGACGGTGACACACAGCAATGGCGGGTGACGGTGATGACAGGGAGGTCACAGAACAATGGGGGTGACGGTGACACACAGCCATGGCAGGTGACAGTGATGACAGGGCTGTAACAGAGCAATGGGGGTGACGGTGACACACAGCGATGGTGGGTGATGGTGATGACAGGCGGTCACAGAACAATGGGGGTGACGGTGACACACAGCGATGGCGGGTGACGGTGATGAAAGGGCAATCACAGAACAATGGGGGGTGACGGTGACACATAGCGATGGCGGGTGACTGTGATGACAGGGCGGTCACAGAACAATGGGGGTGACGGTGACACACAGCGATGGCGGGTGACGGTGATGACAGGGCGGTCATAGAACAATGGGGGTGACGGTGACACACAGCGAAGGTGGGTGACGGTGATGACAGGGCGGTCACAGAACAATGGGGATGACGGTGACACACAGCTAAGGCGAGTGACGGTGATGACAGGCAGTCACAGAGCAATGGGGGAGACGGTGACACAAATCCATGGCGGGTGACGGTGATGACAGGGCAGTCACAGAGCAATGGGGGTGACGGTGACACACAGCGATGGTGGGTGATGGTGATGACAGGCGGTCACGAAACAATGGTGGTGAAGTGATCTCTCTCTTTGGT